>NC_048219.1:56044478-56267883 GCF_002007445.2 Ailuropoda melanoleuca | reverse complement strand
AAAAAAAAAAAAAAAAAAAAAGAAAGAAATGCAACCAATTTCTGTGTATTAATTTTGTCTCCTGCAACTTTACTCAATTCATGTATTACTTATGATAGTTTCTCATGGAGTCTTTAAGGTTTTCTATGTGTATTATCATGTCGGCTGCAAATAGTGACAATTTAACTTCTTTCTTACCAATTTGGATGACTTTTATTTCTTTTTCTTGTCTGATTGCTGAGGTTAGGACTTCCAGTACTATGTTGAATAAAGGTGGTGAGAGTGGACATCTTTGTCTTGTTCCTGATCTTAGAGGAAAAGGTCTCAGTTTTTCACCATTGAGCATGATGTTATCTGTGGCTTTTTCATATATGGCCTTAATTATGTTGAGGTGTGTTTCCTCTAAATCCACCACATTTTTTGGAATTTTGTCAAATGCTTTATCTACCTTTATTGAGGTGATCATGTTATTATTATTCCTCATTTGTGGATGTGATGTACTATGTTGATTGACTAGCAAATATTGAACCACCCTTGCATCCCTGGAATAACACCCACTTTATCGTGGTGAATGATTTTTTTAATGTGTTGAGTGTGGCTTCTTAATATTTTCCTGAGGATTTTTACACCCATGTTCTTCAGGGATATTGGCCTGTAGTTTTCTTTTTATGTAGCATTTTTATCTGGTTTTGGTACCAGGGTAATGCTGGCCTCATAGAATATATTTAGAAGCTTTGCTTCCCCTTCCATTTTTTGGAATAGTTAGAGGGAAATTGGTATTAACTGTTCTTTAGATGTTTGGTAAAATTCACTGGTGAACCCATCTGGTCCTGGACTTCTGTTTGTTGGGAGTTTTTTTCATTATCAATTTAATTTTGTTACTAGTAATTGATACGTTCACATTTTCTATTTCTTTCTGATTCAGTTTTAGAAGATTATATGTTTCTAGAGATTTATGTATTTCTGATAGGTTGTCTAATTCGTTGGCGTATAATTTTTTGTAATAGTGTCTTATAATCTTTTGTATTTCTGTGGTGTCAGTTATTGCTTCTTCTCTTGCATTTCTTTTTTTTTTAAGATTTTATTTATATATTTGACAGAGAGAGAGACAGCCAGCAAGAGAGGGAACACTAGCAGGGGGAGCGGGAGAGGAAGAAGCAGGCTCCCAGACGAGGAGCCTGATGTGGGGCTCGATCCCAGAACACCGGGATCACGCCTTGAGCTGAAGGCAGACGCCTAACGACTGGCCCACCCAGGCGCCCCGTCCTCCTCCTCTTGCATTTCTAATTTTATTTATTTGAGTCCTCTCTTTTTTTCTTTAAGAACTTTAAAAATTATTACACTTCAAGGTAAAATTACACCTAGAATTGAGTCTTAGTTTCACTTTTAAGTTATATCATAGTGGGCAATTCACAAGTTTTAGTTTCCAGTAAAATATCTTTCTTCCTGATTCCCAAGGATGTTGAAGAACAAAGTGTTCTGAATACTGTGATCCCTTATACAAATGTGATTACACTGTAACATTGTTATGGTAAATGATGGATTGTACATAATGGTAATAGCAACTTTATTATTTATTGACTAGAGATGATGGGCTTTTCTTGAAGATGTCTCTGACTGACAAGATCTGACCAGTGTCACTGCACTAAGCCCTGACAATCCTTTGGCAGAAGCCATGATAGAGGTTGCTCTTAAAGCTTCAGGCAACTCTAAAAACCCAGATCTACTACTTTTTAGCAAGGTGAACTTGGGCAAATAAATTTTGAGTACAGTTTTGTCATTCTGTAAGAAAAGATAACATGACTTTTATTCATGTAATTATTATTGAGTGCCTGCTGAATGTAAAACTGATAAACAAATATGCCTGCCCCCGATGGAACCCAACTGGGGAGTCTAACCAGGGAGACAAACATAGAATAAACAATCACAAATATATGCATATTTAAAAATAGTAAATGCTGCAAAGGAAAAAAAATGATTTACTTCATAAGGTTGTAAAAATAAGAGACCTTCACTGGAAAGGGCCCTGAGTATCAGTTCTTAGACCTCTTATTATATAGTAGGCAGTATATGTTCATTGATAAAATAATAAATAACTGGTCTAATATGATGTTACCAGACATACTCCCCCAGGCAGTAAAGAGGTAGTTTGGCATTGAGGGTGACCTGGACTAGGAAGTGTTAAAATCTTTACTTAAAAGCAGTGTAGCTCAGGGCTGGCAAGTGATTGCTGTGGACTTCAGGATTCCCATCTGTAAACTGGGGATAATGCTGCTCTTGGTCAACCTTTATTGTGTTGAGGTTTAAATGAAAAAAATGAATGTGAAGGCACACTATAAGATCAGGGTTCTGGGTATTACACAGTGGTTACCTGTGAACTGTAAACTCAGCACCTATAGGAATTGGGCCACAGCCTTCCCTGCCTGGAGATGGGTCCCCAATCCCACAGTCCTCTGTGGAAGTCTTAGAACCAGCTCTTGGAGTATCCCAGCCTCCCTGAGTTGGCTGTCAGACCTTTGATAGCAGGATCTATAGTAGTGGCTAACTTTTTGCCCCATGATAAAGGATTAGCTATTCTATGGGACTTCTGGGGAGAGCCCTCTAGTTAGATCCAGGAGACTAATTATATTAGAATATGCATCCTATAAAAGAGTTTGGGAGCTAGATAGGTTTCAAGAGCACATGTTACTACCACTTATTTTGTACTTTTTTTGCTGTTTTGTTTACCCTACTTCATCTCAGCCATACAGTTCCCCCCCCCATTTTACAAATAGGGAAACTGAGGAGAGGTTACATGACTTGTTTAAGGTTAAGTAGTTACTAAGTAGTAGAACTAAGATGGACAGCCTCATCTTTCTGACTCCAAGACCTCGGCATTTGGCCACTAAACCACAGAAAAGGCACAAACAGCCATGCCAACCGTTAGAGAATTTGGGTTAGTGAGACCCTATGGATGCAAACACCAAAGTCACAGGCTTGATGCCCCCAAAGGGCAGCTGTCCAATACATTAATGAGGATGCTGAGAAGAATGAGAGACAAAGGCTTCTCTTGCTGAAGACGAGGTTTCAGCTCAGCAATTACCCATCCCTCTATCCCTCATCCATGAGGCTAGCCCAAAAACCTTCCATACCAAGGAGAATCACAGAGAAGATGGCCAGCATCTCCAGCCATGCATTTAGTCTTTGCTTGGTATTTGTTGGCAGGGTTCCTTGCCAAATAGTTAAGCAACCCATGGAGAACCTTGACCTTAACTTATAAACACAGAAGGGCATGCTGAGTAAGAGTCTGAACGGGAATCCTAGGATGGCTCCAACTCAAGGAAGGAAACTCCCCTGACTCTCTTGAGTAAAAAAACAAGGGTTAATTTCATCTATACACCCACACTAACTCTTGCTCAGTCTTCCCGGAGCCAAATCAAAGGAAAAATTATGTGAGTAATACATGAAAGAAATAGATTGTCACTATTTTCAACATAGATGTTACCCTAACTCTGTATGTGTCTCATTTGGTAACATAGACCCCAGGCCAACAGTATAAACGATAGTATAAGCCATAACATAAACAATAATGTAAACAAGCTGCAAATCTGTCTAATTCCTGTACACCTGAGTTTTGGTTGCAGGAGCCGGGATGCTCACATGCCTGGATCTTACTGTCTTTGTACTTTAGAGAAGGGAGGACAGGATGACATGTCTGGCTTTGGGTTCCCGCATCCCTTAAGCCCATAACTAAGGCAGTTAACTTCTATGATGACTTGGTTAAGCCACGGGCTCCTTACCCTTTGAGTGTTTTGTTCTTGGGACCAGTGTTATCCATATTCAAGAAAATGAATACATTTCCCACACTGTTGATCCTCTTTGGACAGCTCTGATTTTGTTCTGAGGAATATTCCTTCTCCCTTCTATAGAGGACTAGAGTCCTGTCCCTGTATTCTATCCCCATGGGGACTTGTCTCTTGTCTGATATGACTTCTGGACCCCGCAGTGTTCATCTCTCCACCACCATCGCACCTCTTTCCTAACCCTCAACCTCACCTCCCACTTGTTTCTGACACCACACTTTATGGATATTCATTCTGTCTATCTGCTTGGATTTCTACCTACCTGTCTCCGTGGGCCTGGATCTAGTTTTCAGGTTTATAGACACCCTTCCAGGGCAACCTACCTTCTGGTTAATTCTCCCCCCTACAACCAACAGCAGCATAATATCGTTTGTCATGTATTTATTGTATGTTAGCACTTTAAACCTTTCTCATCAGCTGCCTTGATCCTGTTCCAAGCCCTTGGAGCAGTCTGGCTATTAGAGGAATTGAGAAGACCCCTTAGTCAATATAGATCAATAGTCAATAGTGGGTCAGCCCCATCATTTCTGCTGTTGTCCTTGTTCTGACATGACCCTTGTTCATTTCAGATGTTCAAGTTGTGCCCTGGTTCCATTAACTGCATTTATATCTTGATCTCCTTTGCTGATTACCTGCCTGGATCCCCAGTGAAAGACCTCAAGACTGACCTCCCGTGTCCTTAATGGGAGACTTCCTTACACTTACCACCAAATCCTCTGGTGCCATGTTGTGCCAGCTTTCTCATACATCTGCCTGGTAAATGTCAGGCCAAACACTAGCCTACCTTGTGCCGGGGTGGACCCATCAGCCTGTGCCCTTTTGCTGGAGTCGCTGATGCCACTGCCAATTCTGACTCTTCTTCCTGCCCACAGTTAGAACCATCCCTGGTCACTGGCCTTGCCCTGGTGGACCATTCTGCTGACTGGACCTCAAATCCAACACATGCCCTTATGTTTTAAAGTATCTGTTAGGTTCAACCTATTAGGAATTTTGAAGTAAAATAACTTGACTAGGATACACCCTTAATTTTCTTTCTCCCTTCCCACCTCCTATAGTAATTAGCTATCAATTAAATGCTACTTTTCTGACTCAGTTTAATAAATCAGTCTGTTCTTGGAACTCTCCCTAAACTGATTTTGGTACGATTTAGTAAAATGGTATTTTTAAAATGGTATTTGCTGGTAGACAAGTAATTTTAATGTGTTTAATTAAGCAGATTAAAGTGTGATTATCTCAATTGTCAAAACTGTTTTTGTAGATTTCCTGTGGGTTTTTTTTGTTGTTTTCTGTAGAAGAAAAATTATTCACATTATTGTAATTCCATATAGTGCAAAACTAGAACAAAGGAAGTGATGCAAATCCTTTAGCAGAAAGGTCATTTGAGTCATTGGAGCGTCCTGAACCATAGTGGGAACTTAGAGGCACTGTTGATACACAGCACATTTCTTCAGATTATGACACCACTCATTTATGTAGATGTTTTTCATGTGAATATTGGCCCTGAAGGAGAGCGATAGACATTCACTTGTAAACAGAGGTGGGTGGTGTGAGGAGGAAGTGAATCCTTTGTAGAACTCTGAAATAAACCAGATCCTCAGAATGCCTCACTCTTAATAATTCCTGACATTCTTTATCTTTTAGAAAAGAGGGGATGGAGAGAATTAAAAAAGCAGAATTAGCAATGATAAAACATGAACTGTGATCGATGATCCAGGATAACAACTTCAAACTAATAGATCTTGATGTTCTCACAAGAAAGGATGATGAAGATTCTGGCTCCCAGTCATAATTGGTTGATATTTACTGCTGAACACAGCACTGCACAAGGTCTCCATGACTTCCTTGGGTTAGAGAAAGTGATAAATTCAGGGGCAGAGCTGGCTTGTTTTGATGATTGACTGCGAAGAGAGAGGGTAGTTTTGCAGAAGAGAAATCTTTCCAGTGTTTCCATTGAGGATTAGCCTGTCAAAATTCAGGCAGCAAAGGCCAGTGTAACTTTTGGTTAACATTTTGCATAACTTAGACTGACTAAACCTCCAATTCCTGGTAACTCAATTTGAATCTTCGGCAAGCTTTGGAACTAGATAGGGGGCTATCAGATCTACCTCCAGACTAAGACTAGCAATCATATTACTGGGTCAATGGTTTTGCATCCTAGTCAGATTATTTTAGATTGTTGGAAAACAGCAGCAACCCATCCATGTCTGCTGCAAGAAAAAGAAGGAAATTGCAAGAATATACTCAAACGGAAACCAGCAAATCATTTGGAACATGGAATCTCTCTTTTCCTCATGCTCTCTTTTCTCTGTGGATCTGCTTTATCTTATTCTGTTTCCGAATAACTTCGGCTTCCTTGTGGTCCAGAATTTACCTCATATCCCCTTAACTTACCATATCAATGTGACTCAGACTTCCATTTTCCCAGTTTCCAACTCCCAAATGGGGAGTCTCATGGGCCCATACTAATTTTTTGAGCCAGACAACCAAGTCTTAGGTAGTTGGCCAGCCTGTGATTGTTTCACCGTCGAAGACCAGTGTAGGCTTGCTCAGAGCCTCAGAGACTGTGGACAGGACAGATCCAGCATATAAAGAGACAGGCAGCGGTTGGTGTCTCACTTATGACTAGCTACCTCCTGCTCTAAGTGAACCTGAACACTGAACTGTAGTGAAAGAAAAAGCTCTGGGGGAGAAGACCACAGTCTGGTCTTTTTTCCGTTCGAGTTTTGAAATTCAGTGATGATGACCTCATTTTCTCTTCTGATGAAAGGTGGCCTATCGCATAGCCCTTCCCTCCTGCCCCCAGGTGAAAATTAAGGCATAAAAACCTATTGCTGCAAGGAGAGTGGTGACTGAGAAGGAAATAGAGCAAATGGGAAGCAAGAAGGAGGAAGAGAAAGGGGAAAGAACTGGCTAGAAATGAGATCTTCACTTTGCTCCCAGAAGCTTAATACATTTCCATGATGCTAAGCCATAAACCAGATGATTGGGGGTGGTGTTGGGAGGTTTGAAGGAAATGTAGAGGAAGAGAGATAGGGCCTCAGTAGGTGGGAATTCCAGCTTGATGTTTGTGAAGTGAAATTGCCAAAGGATAGGACAAAAGGTGGACTTGGAATGGAGATGAACCACTGAGCCAGGCTGGTTTTTCAGGCTTTCCCTCCTGAAAGCACTCCAGTAGGAGGCGCCTGGGTGGCTCAGTCCTTTAAGCTCTAGCTCAGGTCATGATCTTGGGGTCCTGGGATCAAGCCCCCACTTTGAGCTCCTTTGGGGAGTCTGTTTCTCCCTCTCCCTCTGCCCCTTCCCCCACTCGTGCTCTCTCGCTCTTCTCTCTTAAATAAATAAAATCTTAAAAAAAAAGAATAAATCTGAAAGCGCTCCAGTAAGAAAGTTCATGAGCAGTCTCTGGGGCAATAGAGCTCAGCATGAGTGTCTCAACTTCTAACCAGCCCCAATTAGAGATGCACCAGACAACAAGCATCTGGACATTCCAGACATCTTTACTGGACTGTAATATTTTGGTTTGCCATTGTAACAAATGGTCAGAGTTGCAGATGACATTTAACTGTTTGGAATGATTTATTTGGCTTTAAAATGTAACCTGATCTTTTCGCTGAGCAGATACCCTTTAAGAAGGAGAAGAACCCTCTTTATTCTCTTGTGCATCTTCACTTGCTCCTAACATTAACCATCTCTCCTAATTTGATGTCCTATGGTTAGATGTGCAAAGCCACATACATCAAGCTTCCTAAATATTTGGTCTTGAACACAGCACAAATCAGTAATCTTTTACCTTTCTTTCTTTCTTTTTCTTTTTTAAGATTATTTATTTATTCACTTGAGAGAGAGAGAGAGAGCTCGGAGCCCGCAGGGGGAGGGGCAGAGGGAGAGGGAGAAGCAGACTTCCCGCTGAGCAGGGAGCCTGGCCTGAGCCAAAGGCAGAGAGATGCTTAATCAGCTGAGCCCCCTAGGTGCCCCTTACCGTTATATCTTGATGATTAAAAAAGAGTGCCTCCTGAACTCCTGATCTCGTTCTACTAAACCTAGCTCAGATGTCCTCCTTCCTTGAAGCTTTCACAGACTCTTAGAGTTAATGTGACCCCTGTACTTTGGCTAGCACGTACACTCTTTTTGTAGTTACCTGTTTGCATGATGCTTTCCCTCACTAACCTATGCACTCCTTTCCTACATCACCACTTTCTCTTTTTTTCACTCCTGAGCCTCCAGCCCTGAGCACAGTAAGTGGTACACAGTAGGTGCTCAATGAACATTCATTGCATTGAGTAGACTATGTTCTATACAGCTTAGCATGCACAATATTCTTGAGACCCATCCTATGGGGCCACATGATAGCTGGCAACTTGGGCGTAGTGGGAAGAACACAGGAGTTGGAATCCAGGCACCTGTGTTCAAACCCTTGCCTTTATGAATGTGTGGCTTTCGTCAATCTCCCCAAACTTTGGTTTTCTCATGTGTAAAATAGGGATAATGATTCCTGCTGCTTAAAGCTTTTGTGAAGATGAAATTTTTAAAAATGTGAAAAGTTTTTCTATTGTTAAAGTGCTGTAAATAAATATGATATCATCAAAATCAACCTTCTGAAAATTCAAAAAATAATCCCCCTTAGATGTTTGATTCAAGACAGACCACCTCCTTTCTGCTCTGTAGCAAACATGACAGAGAGTTGGAAGCTATGCTGTTGTGAGAATAGTAAATATGAAATGTCTGGTATAGTGCCTAACATATAGTAGTCACTCAATGAATGATAGCTGTCATTACTGTTTTCACTCCTATTGTTATTAGGATAACATAGCATTTCCTCAGCTGGTTCAGAGGAAAGCAGTTGGGTGATCCAAGAAGGGTAATGAATCTTCAGTCTTCATACAGCTGTAATCCTCTATCCCTGAACAAGCATCCGATTTCTTGCCTTCTTTTTCCAAACTCCAATATTCATGTGTGTATTGTCGGATAACTTTGAGCTCAAAGAGGAGCTGTAAGAATTCAGGTGAGCATAGCTATCCTCTTGAGCGTGTACTTTAGTTCTCTCGTTACCTGTTTATCAGATAGCAGAACCTCTGTTGAGAATGGGGTGGCTATGAAAACGTCTGCATTACTCTGCAAAGCTGATATTCTGCTTTATTTGGAAGTTGAGGTGGAGATGGAAACCTTTCAAGTACTTGATGCCATTGAGCCTTGTTAATTTGTGAAGGGGTTTTGTACTTGCCCTCTTTTTTTTTTTCCTAAACCATTCTTAATTTTCCAACCCTATTTTTTGCTGGCTTCAAATGTGCTCACCAGAGTCCTGCCAGCTTTAGTTGGAAGGAATATATTTCCGAGCTTAGTTGGACATCAGTTTTTTTTGGGCCCTGCCCAGACTTTTGACAGAGAAGGTAGTGTTAAGGGGGTTGATGGTGTCTAGACAGTAAAATCAGAAACTGTGTAATTTATGTTGTATTACAGACATCCACTTCCCGGATTGGAAAAAGGAAACTGGTTTTTATCTAAGGAAGTTACATTAAAAACCAAAGCCCCTGGGCATTTCTGACCTATGAAAAGTTGAAGCTTGAATAGTTTTACATAACATTCTTCAGCCCCTTCAAAGACAAGAATTATTGAGAGTATTACTGTGTAAGACCAGAGATGAAAAACAAACTTCCAGTTCCAGAAGATGATTCGTAGAACTGCATAGTGACCCTTTGCTGCTCCTCACCACTGGTCAGACCCCTTTGTAAGCTTACAGTGCAATTTACGTTTTGCACATCAGTTTTAGAGGGATATGGGAAAGTTGGAGAAGAGAGAGGCAAACAGCCAAAGAGGATGGAGTTGCTTGGACCTGTAAAGAAAATTGCAGATTTTCAAGGAATTAAAAAAAAAAATCAAACTTTGCCTAAAGAAAAAGCATGCTCTTGATTAGGAAAAAAAAGTATGAGATATTTACAATACCTCAAATCCACAATATTTTGTGTTTCTTTTCAGGTTACTTAATGCTCGTAAACATCAGATATCAATATTTAGTACTGTCAAAAGTGATGGAAAGAAAAAATCTTAATAAGCCAGGCAAAACTTATGTGAAACTAAAGGTTTTTAAAGCCCATGATAGCTTTTGTTTTGTTTCAACCTGGATAGGTATCTAGCTCTTTAATTAAAACTCTGCATTTTTTTTCAGAAAAGTATAAACTCCTCTACGTAGAGCTATGAGACATCATATCCAAGGCTGCTCTCTGAACCGTTTTAGAGCACATACACTTAAATGCTGTAGTCTTCTTAGTATCACGATTAATACTAGAATTCGCTTTTCAATCATTGTTTAAAACCTAATATTACTTAAAATAGGAAAATTAATTCTCGAACTTTATTCATTAACGAAGAATTATCGTATTATTCTTACCAAATCCTAGGTTACTCCACTAGATTTAAATTTCAGTTTAATCATTTTTACCAGATTGTACCAGGTCCTAATAGTCACTCAAGGGGTATTAGTTGAACTGTATGTTGAACTGCTTCTAAGTTTTGCATTTTAAGCACTTTTTAGTGTGTAGTAATTTGGCAATTAAAATTTGTCTTAAAGAGCAGATAGTTTCAGAAATTATATATTAATATTAAATATTAGATATCAAAAAATAGAGAACATAATATATAATGTATTGATTGCTACATATTCATGATATATGTAATATGAAAAAATCTCTATAGCATCTGGAGATTGTGATAAAAGCCTTTTCCACAGCATTGTAGCCCTTTGGCAGGAAGACTTGGAGATCATAACTGCATCAGACACTTGGAAAGCTAAAGTCACCTGTTCAAAACTTGCCATTCCAGTCTGAGATGTTTAGATTGATGGCTTCTGAGGATGAAAGTCTACACCTTCTGTGGTTTCCATGGTTCTAGCACAAAGATGAGAATATAGAGGACATAGTGGAAAACGCTCAATTAATTGGTGGAATTGTCTGTTTAGAATGCATTGATAACCAGCATCAGCTGGATCATTAGTATTCCACCACTGCTAATTATGGTTGAACGCAATGTTTGGAAAACTGCATTAATAATGGTTATAATAATAATAGTCACCATTAATTAATGGTGATAACAGTCACCATTAAGTATTTACTATCAGCTCATTTAATCCTTCCAACAACTCTATGAATTTGATTCTATTATTATAGTTTTCCAGATGGACAAGTTAAAGTTAAGTAACTTGACCAAGATCACAAACTTAGTGAAGTTTGGAGTCATTTAGATTCAGATTTGGTCTGTCTTGAATTCAAAACCTATCCTCTTTGGGGTGCCTGGGTGGCACAGTTGACTAAGTGTCCAACTCTTGATCTCAGCTCACGTCTTGATCTCAGGGTTGTGAGTTCAAGCCCCATGTTGGGTTCCACGTTGGGTGTGGAGCCTACTTAAAAAAAACAAAACAAAACTCACCCCTTTATCAGACTGTTCTGGAACTTGTTACTCACCTTCCCCACTAGTTTCTCATAAGAAGCTATATTTTGGCCTACCCTCAGCTGCTCAACAGAGCTCTCCAGATATTGTATGTCATACCTCAAAAGCTGTTAGTCTTTTGAAAATCTTCTGCCATCATCCCAGTCCTTGTTCTCGTTATTTCATGCTGCATAACAAATTATTCCAAAACTTAGTGGCTTAAAGCAATGACAGAATTTAATTTGTTCATGAATCTGCAATTTGGGCAGGACTTAGTGGGGATAGCTTATTGCTGATTTGCTTGGTGTCAGCTGGTGTGGCTCAAAAAATAATTATTTACAATTCTGGTGGTTGGTACTGGAAAGACTCACATAGCTGGAGACTGCCACAGCTGAGGCCCCACAGGCCTCTCTCCCCATCTCTATGTGGATTTGCTTGTGGTCTGTCCAGTATGGTGGTGTCAGAGTTGCTGAGGTTCCTATATGTTGGCTCAGGACACCTAAGAGACAGGGTCAGAGAGAGAGAAAAGGAGAGAGAAAGCCAGATGGAAGCTGTATTGACATTTCTAATCAAGTCTCAGAAATCACTCAATACCACCATTTTTTAATTAGAAGCAAGCCATAAGGCTGGCCCATAGTCAAGGGAAGGGGAATTAGATTTTACCTTTTTCTGGAGGAATGTCAAAGGATTTGTGAACTTGTTTATCATGGTACCATGAGCCTTTTTTGAGTAGATCTACTCCTGTCTCAGCTTCAGGCAATAGCACTAGCCCTGGGCACACATGTGCGAGACGTACAAGCTGTCAGCAACATCCATCACTCCACAGTTGTGGCCTTCACACCTTTTCAGAGCCTCTCTTCTTACCAGTAATGACCCTGTATGGCTGGAGAGCTTCCCTGCTTTCTCAAGCCCAGAACTATCTAGCTCCCCCCTTCCATACCCCTCCTCATCTCCATCATAATGCTTATCTAGATGACCAGCTCCCCCACAAGACAGTGCAGCCAGAGAGGCACTCGGCACCAACACAGGCAGCAGCACTCCTACAGTGTTAGAACTCAACACCAACACAGTGTCCGCGCCAGCTGGTGCCTGAGCCAGCTCTCACAGAGGTCAGCCGTGTGCCGGTGTTGCCATAGCACCTATTTTCCCATCACCAACCATACGTGATCCCTTTCTCATCGTTTCTATTAATGATAGAGCACAGCTTTCCCTAGATGTGTCTGCCCACACTTTCATTATCCACTTGAGTATACCGTACTCTTGTGTTCTCCGAAATACTAAATCCACACAAACAACATTAACAGAAGATACTGGCTCTGGAATGGCACACACCTGTTTGATGACAAAGAAAAGAGGTGGGTTCACCTACCTGGGAAGAGTACAGCGGTGGTAAGGAAAAGCAGGGTTTTACTTCTTTGGCTGTCTTGGTGATTTTCATGTGCTCGAAAATAAAATATAGCACCTCGGTGTTTTTAAAAATCTTGCATATTTTTCTCAAGTTTATGAAAATGCACTTTTAGAAAATAAAATTTAAGTACTAAAAGCTTCTTACGTCTTTGAGAGGTAATAGGGAATATTATTTTATGTGCTAGTCAAATAAATTATTATAGTTTTGTCTGGAATGTCCTCTGCCTTATTTCCCAAATATCGTTATTTTCATTGTGTTCTTGAAGCTAAAATAATCTGCAGGATTTACAGTTGTGAAGGCCAAAGACAATGTACCTTATTTCTAATCATTTTGTATACTGCATAGTGGTCTATAAAGACACCAGCCAAGTACATTTTCTGATTTTAAAATGTGGCACTTGATTTGGGGAGTATAGACATGGCCCTTAATTCCTGATTTTGAATTTACTTCATCCTACATGAGCAGCGGAGCCTTATGCTACTTAATCTTACTTCTGTAAGTGGCTGTCTCCAGTCTTTGCTCTCCAGGAGGATGCAGTAACCTGCACCAGGGATCCTGGCACATTACTGCAGCGCCTGATGATAAGGCGAAGTTCACACAGTTGACTCTGACAATCACTAGTGCCTTTTAGGGAGTGTTTACTGTGTGCCACTGACTTGAGAGGTTTTATCTCAGTCCTTGGAGACAGTTGTTAATATTCACATTTTACAAGCAGCAAAACCAGTGCTTCAAGAGATTAAGTCATTTGCCCAAGATTGCACACCAGTACATGGTGAAAACTTGATTCTAAACTGGGATTTTTTTTTTTAAAGATTTTTATTTATTTATTTGAGAGAGAGAGCTGGAGGGAGAGGGAGAAAGAATCTGAAGCAGAGGGGCGCCTGGGTGGCTTAGTTGGCTGGACATCTGCCTTTGGCTCAGGTCATGATCCCAGGGTCCTTGCTCAGCAGGAAGCCTGCTTCTTCCTCTGCCTGCTGCTCCCCCTGCTTGTACTCTCTCTCTCTCTGTCAAATAATTAAATAAAATCTTTAAAAAAAAAATCTGAAGCAGACTCTCTGCTGAGCGCAGAGCCTGACTCGGGGCTCGATGTCACGACCCTGAGATCATGACCTAAATTGAAACCAAGAGCCGGACATGACTGAGCCACCAAGGCCCCTAAACTGGGGTTTTTGACCCTGCAGCTCTCGCATTTAGCCTAATACTCTACTACAACCATTGTTTTCCATTCTTTTATCCCCTCCCATTACCTTATTGAAATTCAGAAAACTCCCCATTGCCAGAAGATGCTTTTTCTTTCCAGTGGTATGGCTGTGAGATAAGTCATTTCTCTCATGCACTAGGAAGCACCACGTATAGTAGGAAGAGAATCCATATAGACATCTGAGAGCTTGTAGAGTTTCTGTTTGCATATGGGTCAAATAAGACTTGTAGGGCTCAGTGACGTTGTGTTGCCACATAATGAATTTCTTTTTATAATTGAATTGAAGTCATGGGGCGCATTGGAATTGATGGCCAGCCCTGAATTGAGACGGTGGAGCAGGAGGAAGGACCCTGGCTGCCTCCAATTTTCTTGTGTTCAACAGTGTATTTTATGAGCAAGCCTGGTTGGGGCGGGGTGCGGGGGGCTTGTGTAGAGCTCAATGAGATGATAAGCTATGAGCAGTGGAAAGACCATCTCTCATGAAAGGAATAACATTAAGCAAGAAATGCCTTTAAAAATTAGGAACCTAGGGGCGCCTGGGTGGCACAGCGGTTGGGCGTCTGCCTTCGGCTCAGGGCGTGATCCCGGCATTGTGGGATCGAGCCCCACATCAGGCTCCTTCGCTGTGAGCCTGCTTCTTCCTCTCCCACTCCCCCTGCTTGTGTTCCCTCTCTCGCTGGCTGTCTCTATCTCTGTCGAATAAATAAATAAAATCTTTAAAAAAAAAAAATTAGGAACCTAGAGGGCAAAGGGCACTGCTTCCACCTCACACAAAAGCTACTAAAGAAAGAAAGGAGGAGCAGAGATTTCCAGGTTGGTACCCAGGGAGAAACAGTGAAAATCAGGATTCAAAGCCTATCCGCTGACTCTGAAATCAGTGGCAGTGAGACAGATTTGCTCCACAAAAGTTCATGGTAATTGAGGTCCTAATGACAATTTCCTTTTGACTTTGGCTTGTGTTGTTATTCAGCCAACTCTTACGATAAAGGACCTACATGAGGTCAGTGTGCTAGACACTCCACTATAGTCTACTGGGACTCAGAGTAGGAAAAAAACAAACAGACAAATGTAACAGTGATAAGAATTGTGACAGAGAGAAATATTGTCTACAATAGATGGGTCCAGGAAGACTTACCAGAAGTGCTGACATCTGAGACAAGATGAGCATTCATTTGCTTTTTAGGATAATTTTATTATTTTTAGGGGTGTGTGTCTGTGCTGTGTCTGTTTGTATGCATTTATCCCAGATAAATGAAAACTTTAAAAACTTCTATAGTACTATGTTAAATAAGAGCGGGTGGTGACCGTGAATATCCTTGCTTTGTTCCCGATCTAAGAAAGAAAAACATTCTGTACCACTGCTTTAACTATATCCTACAACTTTTCGATATTTTGTATTTTCATTTTTGTTCATTTCAGTGTATTTTTCACTTTCTCCTGAGACTTCCTCTTTGACCCATTGACTATTTAGAAGTGTGTCATTTAGTTTCCAAGCGTTTGAAGCTTTTCCTGTTATCTTTTGGTCGTTAGTTTCAGGTTTGAGTCCACTGTGGTCAGAGAACACAGTGTGTATTTTCAGTTCTTTTAAATTTGATGAAGTTTGCTTTATGGCCCGTGGTACACTAAGTTAAACATATCTTAGTATATGTTCTATGGGCACTTGAGAAGAATGGGTATTTTTTCATTGCTGAGTATTCTATAAATGTCGATTAGGTGCTGTTGGTTGATGGTGGTGCATTCTTCTATTTCCTTGCTGTTTTATGTCTAGTTGTTCTATCAGTTGCTGGGAGTGGGATGTTGAGTTTCCAACTGGAACTGTTGATTTGTCAGTTTCCCTTTCCAGTTCTCTCAGTTTTGTTTCACATATTTTGCTGCTCTGTAGTTTGGTGCACAACTATTTAGGATTGCTATGTCTTCTGGACGGACCTTTCTCACATTTTGTAATATCTCTTTCTCTCTGCCTTTGGTAGTTTTCTTTGGTCTGAAGTCTACTTTATCTGACATGAGTATAGCTACTCCTGTTTTCTTTTGACTAAGATTTGCATGCTATATCTTTTTCCTCCCTTTTATTTTGAACCTACCTGTACCAGTATGTTTGAAGTGAGTTTTTAGTGGACAGCGTATAGTTGTGTTACGTTTTAAATCTGTGCCAATCTTTGACTTTTAATTGGTATATTTAGACCAGTTGTGGTTAATGTAATTATTCATATTTTAAAGCTGTGTCAGCCATTTTATTTTTGTTTTCTGTTTGTTCTGTTTTTCATTTCTCTGTGTTCTTTTTCCTGCCTTCCTGTGGATTATTCTAACAGTTGTTAAATTTTTTAATTATGTGTAGTGTTTTTGAGTATATCTCTTTGTGTAGCTTTTATAGTAAGTGCTGTAGGTCGTATATTACATAAACATAACTTACCACAGTCTGTTGATTTTGACATTTTATCAGTTTGAGTGAGGTATAGAAACTTTATCTTCCTTTACTTCCTTTTACTTTCCTGCGTTTATAATATAATTGTCTTAAATATTTCCTCTACATACATTTAGAATCACATCAAATCACATTATAAGTTTTGCTTCAAATGTCAAACATTATTTGGAAAACTCGAGAAAAGAACCATATTGAATTTACTCATATTTTTATTATCTGTTGCTCTTTCTTTTTCTAATGTTTTAAGATTCTTTCTTTTATTATTTCCTTTTTACTTAGAGAATTTGGTTTAGCTATTTTTTAGGGTATGTCTGCTGGTGACAAATACTCTTAGTTTTCATTCATCTGGGAATGTCTTATTTTCTCTCCATTCCTGAGGGACATTTTCATGGATATAGGATACTGGATTGACAATTTTTTATTCAGCACTTGAAAATGTTGTGCCATTTTCTTCCAGCCTCCAAAGTTTCTGATAAAAAAAAAAAATCCAGTGTTTCAGATTGTCCCTCTCCCCCCGCCAAAAAATTGTTTTCCCTCTATAGATAAGTTGTCATTTCTCTGTAGCTACTTCCAAGATTTATTTATTTATTTTTTTTGTCTTTAGTTTTTAGAAGTTTGACTATGACATGCCTTGGCATGGATTTTTTTTTTTAAGTTATCTTGTTTGAAATTCTTTTTTTTTTTTAAAGATTTTATTTATTAATTTGACATAGAGAGACAGCCAGCGAGAGAGGGAACACAAGCAGGGCGAGTGAGAGAGAAAGAAGCAGGCTCCCACGGGAGGAGACTGATGTGGGGCTCGATCCCAGAATGCTGGGATCACACCCTGAGCCTAAGGCAGACGCTTAACGACTGAGCCACCCAGGCGCCCCTATCTTGTTCGAATTCATTCAGCTTTTTGAATCTGTAGGTTTATGCTTTTGCCATCTTTGGGAAGTTTTCAGCCATTATTTCTTTGAGTGCTTTTTCAGCCATACCTTCTTCCTCTCTCCATCTGGGATTCTGATGACATGAATTATAACTTTTCTTATAGTCCCACAGGTTCAGTTGGTTCTTCTTTGTATCTTCTGTTCTTTGCTGCAACTTTCAGTTTTTTCATTTGTTTCCAGCATGTTTGTAATTGTGCATTGAAGTATTTTGTGATGGCTGCTTTAAAATCTTTGTCTTATAATTCTAACATCTCTGTCATCTCAGTTTTGATATCTGTTGATTGTTGGTATCTGTTGAACTTAATTCAAATTGTGCTTTTCCTTGTTCTGGGGATGATGGGTGATTTTGAATTGAAACCTGAACCTTTGAGGTATTATAAGACTGGATTTTATTAAACCTTCTATTTTAGCTGACTTCCTCTGACATTACTCTGGCAAGGGAAAGATGAGGGCACTGCTTAATTACTGCCAGGCAGGAGGTTTTGTCTTGGCTTATTTTGCTCAACGTAACTTTTTGAAATTCCTTAATGTTGGTGCCAGTATTAGTAGGTCATTCATTTTTATTTCTGAATGATGTTCCATTGTATGCATAGTATGCCTGAGTACCCTTGAAAAAATTTCACAATTTTTTTCATTTACCTTTTACACATTGTGTTTATTGTATTGAATCTGTAAATCAATTTTGGGAGAAGTGACATCTTAACAATATTGAATCATACAAAGAAGACCCAAATGTATATTTAGGTCGTCTTTAATGCCTTTCTGCAATATTTTGTAGTTTTATAGTCTCCTTAACTAGTTCATTTTTTTTGGTGCTGTTATAACTGATATTTTTAAAAAATATATTTTCCATTTGTTTATTGCCAGTACAGTAGTCCCCCCTTTGTCTTTGGTTTTGCTTTGCATGGTTTCAGTTACCCACAGTCAACCATGGTTCAGAAGCAGATGACCCTCCTTCTGACATATCATCATCAGGTCAGTAGTAACTTAATGCTATGTCACAGCGCCTGTATCCTTCACCTCACTTCATCTCATCACATAGGCATTTATCATCTCACATCATCACAAGAAGAAGAGTAAGCACAGCATAAGATATTTTGAGAAAGAGGGAAATTTTGATATTTTTGAGAGGCAGAGACCATATTCACATAACTTTTATTACAGTATGTTGCTATAATTGTTTTATTATTTATTACTTTTACTGTACCTAATTTATAAATTAAACTTTATTTTAGGCATGTGTAATAGGAAAAACTATAACATATACAGGGTTCAATATATCCAAGGTTTCAGGAATCTATTAGGGGTCTTGGAACTTATCCCCCATGGTTGAAGGGGAACTACTGTATATAGAAATACAGTTGATTAACTGCATTCTGCAATCTTTGTCTTGTATCTGCAACCTTGCTAAATTCACTTACTGGGTTTTTTTGTGGACTTTCTATGTACGCGATCATGTCATCTGAAAAAACTTTTACTTCTTCTTCTCTACACAATATGTTCTTCTTTCTTTCCTCCCTGCCTTCCTCCTTTTTTCATTTTCTTTTCCTTTCCTTTATTTCCCTTCCTTCCTTCTTGTTTTTATGAAAGAACATGGATGATTTTGATGTATTTTCGGGAAAGAATAGTATAAGACATAGAAGAATGAGATTTTTAAAAATTCGCTCAATTTTTTTAGCTTAAGAATTTAGTACAAGTTTTTTTATTATTATGTTCAGTTAGCCACTATATAGTACATCATTAGTTTTTAATGTAGTGTTCAGTGGTATCGTTAGTTAGTATAACACCCAGTGCACATCACAACACGTCCCCTCCTTAATACCCATCGCTGTTACCCCCTCCCCCCACCCTAGTAGAAGTTTTATGCATATTATCTGCTATTTCCTAGTTGTTGAATTGACAATACCTGTGAAACCCCTTATAATTCTGTGTATTAATTAGCTTTCTCCAGAAAATTCTAATTACGTTCACAGTCCGAATGCTAGATGTATATTGTTGCAGTTATTGCTGTTGTTTAGCATTAAGGACAGGAATCTCTACAGATGTCAACCAAATACCTAATGTGTTTCTCAGGAGTCACTGAGGGGAGGTAGATTTCATATGCAGAGAAGAAAGCCTTCTCTCATCCCCTCAGCAAGCTCAAACCCTCACTGTTCCTCTGTTAGGTCAGGTCCCCTGCCAGGTCTTTGACGTCTTACCTCCTAATTGCAACTCTTCTTGGTACCTCAGCCATTCCATGAAAATCACTAAGTGGCACATATTGGAACTTAAAAACAAAAACTAAACCAAAATTGAATCCTGTACACACACACACACATACACACACACAGCCTTGCAACCTGGCCCCAAACCAGTTTTGTTACACAGATTTGTATCACACAACGTAAGTATCAGTGTCACAGAGTGGATTCCATGGTTTGGAGTCATCTTCTCTGAACCAATAAGTTTAAGCCAAAACTGAATGGGGAATTATAAGGTCTGAAGCATTGTTTGTTTTGCTGGTTTTGGTTTGTGGGATTCAGTCCAAGTTTTGATGAGTTCATGCCCCTAATTTTCTTTTACCACACTGTGCCTTCAAGATGCTAAGATACAAGAATGAAAAGTGAAAAAGTCTGTTGGTTTTATAGATGCCTTAAGTGCTAAACATTTGAATTAACTAATAATAGAAGGTGGAAGAGGTAAACCAAATCATCAAGTAAACTAAAATTCATTTGTATTT
Organism: Ailuropoda melanoleuca; assembly: GCF_002007445.2. Classification (NCBI taxonomy): domain Eukaryota; kingdom Metazoa; phylum Chordata; class Mammalia; order Carnivora; family Ursidae; genus Ailuropoda; species Ailuropoda melanoleuca. The sequence goes on along the minus strand of NC_048219.1, from coordinate 56,247,967 downwards.
GCTTCTGGAGTTCATCATGTGATATTTTCCAGGGAAGATTCACATTCTAAATTATATTTGGTCTGTAATAATATTAAAATAACCACATTTCCTGAATATAATTCAGTTGTGCCATTAAGGGATATGGTGTTCTTTTATCACCCCAGTCAGGGTAGAATCCACTGGAAATAAAAATTGGCCATGAATATAATCCATGCAAAAGTAAAATAGATTTGACTGTATTTAGAAGCCTCTATACCAACAGAATTTACATTATCTCTGTGTTCTAGTGTTTCTTAGACATCTCAGAGTCCTAGCTTTGGGAGGGATACCGGGGAGTCTTCTCACGGATTTAGCATAGGTTAGATGAGGGTCTGCTTTATATCATGTGCTGTGTTAGCCCCTAGGGAAAGGAAAATGGGAGATGGAGGAGAGGTCATGCCCTCAAGGAGTTCCCTGTTTGGTGATGCTCAGTCTGGCTATCTCGAGCCTTTGCTTGATCATTCTGAATAAAGCACCGCTTCTTTGCTGTCCAGGCAAGCAGGAATAAACAGGCAAGCTGCCGGCTGTTTGTGTTGTCTGGGGTTACTTGTCTTGAATTTGCTGCAGGAAGTTGGTGGGGAACAGACTATTCCCACTGCCTTCTCAGATATCCGTTCAGTGACCTGGCAACAACCTTACCCCTCTTTTTTTTTTTTTTAAAGATTTTATTTATTCTACGGAGATAGAGACAGCCAGCGAGAGAGGGAACACAAGCAGGGGGAGTGGGAGAGGAAGAAGCAGGCTCCCAGCAGAGGAGCCTGATGTGGGGCTCAATCCCATAATGCCGGGATCACGCCCTGAGCCGAAGGCAGACGCTTAACCGCTGTGCCACCCAGGCGCCCCAACAACCTTACCCCTCTTGAACAGTGTTTGTCTCCGAGCAAAGCTCTGCACAGGCAATAATATCCCTCTCCTGAGCTTTGATTCTCAGAAGTCTGGAGAGGCAGAGGGATAACTTGAAGAGTCTTGGGTGACACAGACTACTTGGGTTCTTAATATGGGTGGACAACAGAGTGGCAGTTAGCTGGGACTCAGCTGGTTAACACTTGACTTCCAAGTAGTCTACAACCTTCCATAACAAATGAGACTGGTATATGGGTTGGTGCCAAGAATGTTGTAAGGGTTGGGCCTCGGTACCTTGGATTATACTACTTTGACTCATGTTCAGATCTCAGTGTTGGGGGAGACATATGACACCTGAAGGAGAACCTTTCCAACCCCCTCCCTCCCAGGATATTTGGGAGGACAGTTCATTAGGAAATGCATAAATGTTTATGAGGTGGGCAGGGTGCAAAAAGAGGGGAAAAAAATACGCTCAAATATCAAGGACCCACCCCTGTTATGACCTTTTCTATCCCTTCCACTTTTTCTCACTCTCACTTCCATAACATCCTTGGAGAGAAACAAGATATTTCACCATGTTTATTTGTTTGTTTTCCAAGAGCAGTTGACAACAGACAGTCATGTAGGCACACCCAGTTTAACGATCATGTAAGGAAATAGATGACTATTCCTGTCTGTTCCTTTGAGCTGGCCCTCCTGGGCTGGCAAGACACAAACATTTTACACATGCCATTTCTATATAGAGGTCTCACAGCTATAAAAGTTGTCTTTGAGTCCAAGTTACCATATGAACCAGTTGGAATAAAAACCCCAAACAAATTTCCACAACTAGTTTGTTTCTTCTGAGCAGGCTCCTTGATAGGTAGAAATCTGAAGCTTCACATAAAAAATTTCAGAAAATGATCAGATTTTCCAACATGCCATAATACAGAATACCCCCTTCCCTAACTTGCTTTCCATTGTCTCTTCCACTTTAAAAAAGAAAAACGAAAACAAAACCACAAGAATGATGAACTCTTTACACATTAAGGAACTGAGTAGGGTTTAAATAAGAATCGGAGGCCTATATTCTGTTTTATGTGTGAACACACCTAGCACGTACTTGTCTTTGGTTAAGCGTGAAATGGAAACTGGCACGCACACTAACTAGCTATGATCCTGAGAAAGTGACTTAACTTCTCTGAGCCTTATTTGCCTTAGCTCTAAGATAAGGAACTTGAACTAAGATCATCCATAAGCTAATAAAAAGATTTAGAAGTTTTAGCCTGAGTGGGTGTGCAAAGAAAATGTAATGTTCTTCAACACCTTTGAGATATCAGGTAACTTATTGATAGCCGGTATTAACTTAGCAGAAGTTGTTTGAGTAAACCAGCAGCTAGTTACCAACTTATAAGTATCTTGGTCTCAAGCATTTTGGGGATTGCTTGAATAGTGGCTAGGTGATTGAGTAGGCAATAAATTGACTTTTAATTCAGTAAACATGTATTCAGGGACTTCTGATTTGCATGGACTTATTCCAGGAGCTGCATAATGACATCTTTAATCGGCATAGCACTTGATAATTTATGAAGCCCTTTCATATGAATTGTCTCACTTGATTTTTATACCAACACTGTGGAGCAGAGAGGGCAGGTATTATCACCATTTTACAGATGAAGAAATTGAGGCTCAGTGATAACACATAGAATCCCAATTTCAATTTATTATTCCTGGGTTCTGAGGAGACAAGGGATGGGAAAAATACAAAAGGAAAAGTTTTTATGAAAAATAAGTATCCTCTGATGATGGTGGCAGTTACCATTTAATGAGCCCTTGCTGTGTGCCAGACTCTAAGTGTTATATATGTAGTAACTAATTTAATTCTCACAGCAATCCTATGACAGAGGTACTGAAATTTATCCTACTAGTGATAAATGTAATGTAAAATCAACTAGGGCAGGATTTCTCTTAATCTGTTTTGTTCACTGTTATATCCCCAGCAGTTACAATAGTGCTTAACACAAAATGGACACACCATAAATATTTTTTGAATGAATGAAAGTTTCTGAATGTTTTGAATGAATGAATCTCTGTTTTTCCAGTAGAGAAACTGAGCTTAGGATAATTGGGTAATTGTTCTTGACTAAGATCACTCAGCTAAAACAAGGTGAAAGCAAGATTTGAATTTAGCTTTATCCATAGTTCTTTAAGACTACAAGCTATCCTTGTATTGAAACAACCCACCAACTATACTAAGTGTATGGGCTTTGGGGGGAAAGTTTTTAACTTGTAAAATCATAATAACTTTTCTTATCCTTGGATTTAGATTCTTGCAAAGCAATATTTAATTGATGTAAAATCCTAGATTTGATATACAACCGTTATGTATTTATTGATGGTGATCAGTCTTGGAAAATGGTAGTTTAACTGAGTATTCTGATACTTCTGCTTAAAAACGCATTCTCTTGGGGCACCTGGGTGGCTTAGGCATTAAGCATCTGCCTTCGGCTCAGGGCGTGATCCCAGGGTCCTGGTATCAAGCCCCACATCAGGCTCCCTGCTCTGCTGGGAGCCTGCTTCTTCTTCTCCCACTCCCCCTGCTTGTGTTCCCTCTCTCGCTGGCTGTCTCTCTCTCTGCCAAATAAATAAATAAAATATTTTAAAGAAAATGCATTCTCTAATTAAATGTGTGACATTTTGTTTATGTTGGCCGAGGCACTCACTACAAACTAGGAAAGTCTAGGCCTGGTTTATCCACCAAAGAAACATAAATGTCTGAGAGATGGTGTGACTAGCCATAGAAGCTTGAAGTGGGAGGTTGTTGGTGGGGATTGGGTGGTGGGCAGGATTGCAAATTCAGGTTAGTCAGAATAAAATACTTAGGAAAAACTGAATTATTAGAAGGTTGCCAGCTTGCAAAGATGAACCAGTGAAAATCTAGAAAGAAAAATAAGACAAGAAATGATGCATTGCCTTTGAAAAGTACAAATTAAACCATATAATCCCATAGTGAGATTTTGGCTTCGCAGCAAAAGAATTGCAGTGTGAAATGTAATGCCTAACTTCACCCAGTAGTTAATGTGACTTGACAGTTCACCTGGAAATGAACTGTAAAGAAATGCTTAATTTAAAAATTATATTGTACCATCTTCATAATTGAAATATTAAAAGCTTTTTAGCAGAGCATAAGTAAATGTTTCAGTAAAAACAAGTATACTCTTTCCTTACAAATAGCCTGTGACAATAGACTGAATGTGATAATTTTCATGATTGTTTATATAACTAATGCAGTTCTTACCTCTTCCTTGCGTATTTACAGTTGCTTCTTGTTTTACATTGATAAACTAGACATGAAAGCCAAAGACGGATTTCTCTTTATTTTGCAATTTTTTCTAATTATAAAACTAATTAATTCTTATTCATTGGAGAAAATCTGGAAAATATAGAAAAATTTAAATGCTTTAATATCAGAGTTTAGAAATTTCTTTTAAGGAGGTGGTATTTATGTCTATTTTAAGTCCTTTAGGAACTACAAAAATTGGTATTTTCTAATTATATACCCATGTGAACTGAAAAGGAGAGAGATAATGGTACTCATTTTTATATTTGAGAAAAAAGGAGATGCTGGCTAAGGACAGAAAGAAAAATGGGGGGTGCCTGGGTGGCTCAGTCGTTAAGTGTCTGCCTTCGGCTCAGGGTGTGATCCTGGCATTCTGGAGTCAAGCCCCATGTCAGGCTCCTCTGCTGGGAGCCTGCTTCTTCCTCTCCCGCTCCCCCTGCTTGTGTTCCCTCTCNGTTCTGGGGTCAAGCCCCATGTCAGGCTCCTCCGCTGGGAGCCTGCTTCTTCCTCTCCCGCTCCCCCTGCTTGTGTTCCCTCTCTCACTGGCTGTCTCTCTCTTTGTCAAATAATTAAATAAAATCTTTAAAAAACAAAGAAAGAAAAATGGATTTTTAAAAAATTGTGCTCACTAGACTATATCTGCTTCTATAAAGATCTTCTTTTCTATATTTATACCTGTATTTTGTGTTGACAGATATCATATGTGTGGAGAATATCAGTTTGCATCATCCATACTCTACCCTAGTCTCATTAGTCTCATAGTCTCTTTTCCATCTTGATCTCAGTATAATTATCAACCTTTAACAACAAAATAAAAGCACCAGGCCCAGTTGGTTTAATTGGTGAATTCTACTCAACATTTAAGGAAAAAATGACACCAGTTCTCCATAATGTCTTCCAGAAAATACATGCAGAGGAAACACTTTATGAGACCAGTATTACCTTAACACCAGGTAAAGCCGTTATAAGAAGAAAACTCTATAGGCCAATATCTCTCATGAACATAGAAATAAAAATTCTGAACAAAATTTTAGCAAATTGAATTTAACAATGTAGAGAAAGAGGGGCGCCTGGGTGGCACTGTGGTTAAGCGTCTGCCTTCGGCTCAGGGCGTGATCCCGGCGTTATGGGATCGAGCCCCATCAGGCTCTTCTGCTGTGAGCCTGCTTCTTCCTCTCCCACTCCCCCTGCTTGTGTTACCTCTCTTGCTGGCTGTCTCTATCTCTGTTGAATTAATAAATAAAATCTTTTAAAAAAAAAAAAGAAAAAGAAAAAGAATTATACAGCATGATCAAGTGGCATTTATGTCAGGCATAATGTTCTNTAAATAAAATCTTTTAAAAAAAAAAAAAAAAGAAAAAGAAAAAGAATTATACAGCATGATCAAGTGGCATTTATGTCAGGCATAATGTTCTGGGGTCAAGCCCCACGTCAGGCTCCTCCACTGGGAGCCTGCTTCTTCCTCTCCCACTCCCCCTGCTGTGTTCCCTCTCTCACTGGCTGTCTCTCTCTCTGTCAAATAAATAAATAAAATCTTAAAAAAAAGAGAGAGAGAGAGAGAGAGGAACTTCCTCAACTTAATAAAAACATCTACCAAACAAAATGAATTCTACTGCTAATGCATACTTAATGGTAATGCTGTTTTCCCCTAAGGTCAGGAATAAGGCAAAGATGTTCTCTCCCACTACTGCTATTCATCATTGTAGCAAAAGTCCTAGTTAGTGCAATAAGACAAGAAGAGGAGATTAAAAGTATACAGATTGAGAAGGAAGAAATTACACTGGTTTTATTTGCAGATGATATAATTATCTACATTGGAAAATCCCAAAGAATCGAGTGAAACAAAAAATAAAGCTCCTCGAACTAATAAAGTATAGCAAAGTCTTGGTCATAATGTTAAAGCACAGAAGTTAATTGCTGCCCAAATAACAGTAATGAACAATTTGAATTTGAAATTTTTACAAACCATTTATAAGAGCCAAAAAATGAAAGAAAACAAAGGAAGGAAGGAAGATAAACCTACATATAAATCTAACAAAATATGTACAGGATATATATGTGGAAAACTACAAAATTCCAATGAAAGCAATGAAAGAAGACCTAAATGAGAGATTCCATGTTCGTGGATTGGGAGACTCAATATTGTTAAGATATTAATTATTCTCTACTTGACCTAAATATTTGGTGCATTCCCAATCAAAATCCCAGCAAACTCTTTTATAGGTATCAACAAACTGATTCTAAAGATGAATGGAAAGACAAGAAACCTAGAATAAGCAACAGAACACTGAATAAGAACAACAAAGTTGGAGAACTCACAATACCTGATTTCCAGACTTAATATAAAGCTATAGTAATCAGTACAGCATCGTATTCATGAAAGAATAGACACGTAGATCAATAGAACCAAGTAGGAAGCCTAGAAATAGACCCACACAAATGTGGTCAACTGATCTTTGACAAAAGAGCAAAAGTTATTTGTCTTAATTTATCTTAATTTATCTTAATGGGCCATGACAAAATACCATAGATTAGGTGGCTTAAACAACAGATATCTATTTTCTTACAGTTCTAGAACTCTGAGATCAGGGTGCCAACTTGGTTCAGTTCTGTTGAGGGCTCTCTTTCTGGCCACCTTCTCAACTGTGCTCACGTGGCCTTTCGTCAGCGTGCGTGTATGGTGAGAGAGTGTGTGCAAGGTCTCTGGTACCTCTTCAATAAGGGCACTAATCCCATCATGAGGACCCTAAGCCCCAATAATTTCATTTAAACCTAAGTATCTCTCAAAAACCCCAACTCCAGAAACTACCACATTGGGGGTTAGAGCTTCAGTGTATGAATTTTGGGGAGATCCAATTCAGTATGTAGCACTCTTCAATGAAGAAAGGATAATTTTTTTCAATAAATGGTATGGGAACAATTGGATGTCCACAAGCAAAAAAAATGAACCTAGACATAGACTTACATTTTTCATAAATATTAAAATATATATATGAAAATATAAAATGTAAAACTATAAAACTTCTTGAAGAAAATATAGGAGAAAATATAAGTGGCGAAGGGTTTTCAAATATGACACCACAAGCATGATTCATGAAAGAAAAATGTGATAAATACACTTTATCAAAATTGAAAACTTTTGCTTTGTGAAGGAAACTATTAAGAAAATGATACATAAGCCACAGGTGGGAGAAAATATTTGCAAAACATATCTGATAAACGACTTGTGTCCAAAATATACAAAGAACTCTTAAAACTCAACAATAAGAAAACAAATAACCCAGCTAAAAAGTGGGCAAAAGGTAAGACTCCTCACCAANCTAAAAAGACTCCTCACCAAAGAAGATTAAAGATGGCAAGCAAACATATGAAAAGATGTTCAATATCGTTTGCCATTAGGAATTATAAATTTAAATGAGATACCACTACCCGCCTATTAGAATGGCTACAGTCCAAACCACTGACACTACCAATTGCTGCCAAGGATATAGAACAACAGAAACATTTATGTATTGCTAGTTAGAGTGTAAAATAGCACAGCCATTCTGGCAGTTTCTTTTTCTTTCTTTCTTTCTTTTCTTTTCTTTTCTTTTCTTTTCTTTTCTTTCTTTCTTTCTTTCTTTCTTTCTTTCTTTCTTTCTTTCTTTCTTTCTTTTTTTTTTTTAAAGATTTTATTTATTTATTTGAGAGAGAGAGAGCCAGCGAGAGAGGGAACACAAGCAGGGGGAGTGAAAGAGGAAGAAGCAGGCTCCCAGCAGAGGAGCCTGATGTGGGACTCGATCCCAGAATGCTGGGATCACGCCCTGAGCCGAAGGCAGATGCTTAACGACTGAGCCACCCAGGCACCCCTTGGCAGTTTCAAAGGCGCCTTTCAAAGCTAGACATAATTTTACCATATAATTCAGCAGTCAGGTTCCTACATATTTACCCAACTGACTTGAAAACTTATGTCCACGCAAAAACCTGCATGCAAATGTCCATAGCAGCTTTATTCATAATCACCCCAAAGTGGAAGCAACCAATTTGTCCTTATTAGGACCTTTATATGATGGATTCATATAAAGGAATGTAAATCCACAATAAGCAGACATGAGCTATCAAGCCATGAAAACACCTGGATGAATCTTTAGGATATATTGGAAAGTAAAAGAAGCCAGTCTGAAAGGGCTGCATGTATGATTCCAATTATGTGATATTTTGGAAAAGGTAAAGCCATGACAGTGAAAAGATGTGGTTGTCAGGGGTTCAAGGAGAGAGGAAGGTTGACTCCATGAAGCACAGGGGATTTTGTGGGGCAGTGAAACCATTCTGTATGACACTATAATTATGGGCAAACACACTATGCATTTGTCAAAACCCTTAGAACATTGCAACACAAAAAGTAAACGTTAATGTGTGCTGACTTTTTAAAAAATCGTTTAAGAGATTGGGAGTCCCAGGATGGAAAACAGAACATGATTTAAAAAAAAAAAAAATCTATTACAAGGTATGAAACCTCACTAAAGGGTGTGGGGCAGAGCAGCTGCTGACCTACATAACTTTGGAAGTAAGTGGAATCTGTAAAATTAAAAGCAAAAGAAATAATACATAGGCACCAAAATATAGTGGACAATATTGTTTCCCTTGGAGACACTGGTTAGCAATTCTGATATTTCTGTACTGGAATTGAGCAGTTAAGTAAATGGATGGCAGATGGTCGAAGCTGGGTTTCTCACTGTTGGAGTGAGAGTTTACTGGTAAGCAGAAAAGCTAGAATGATCCCTATGGCAGTAGATTAGAGTTGGAGATGTCAGTTTGAATTCATGTTGAGCTTAATAGAAATACAGATGGTGGCACATAGAAATATTTATAGATCTGTGTATGTACGGGGGTTAATATATGCAAATATATTTTTTGCTCCTCAGCTGAGAGGGCCAGGAAATAACAACATCCCAGCAGTAACAAGGGTACTCAGTGCCCAGATCTTGGTTTCTTATGCTCTTCTCCAATAAAAGGAACCAGGACTCCTTGGAGAAAGATCTGATTTTAGCACTAGATCAGGAAGTATACTAGTGACTCTGTAGTGTCTCTTAGTGCCAGAAAGTAAGGAAGTACTTCTAAAAATGCACATGATGATAGAGAATGTCAAAGGCACACAGAAGGCAGTTGAAAGAGCTTCCAATGGCTAAAGATGGAACAATTTGAACAATGAAGTAAATAAAGCGCTGGGAGGATTATAACCCAAAGTACAAAATAAATATCTTTGAGTCCGTACTGATATAAATAAATGATTGAATAAATACTTGTGGGAGAAAAGACAAATCTCCCAGGCAGAAGAATTCCGAATAATTTACGTAGATACTCTGCCCTCAAGGAGATAGAGCAAAACTCTCCATACCTTAAGTGTGACTGCACAAACTGACTTTCTTCCAAAGGGACAATCTGCAACAGGGGTGCAAAAAGTAACTTTAACAAGAGGCCTGACAAACACTGTCTGAGCCAGGTGATCAAGGTCAACACCAACAGTGATAAGTCATGTTGATAGTTTGTACTCTTGATATTACGTAGCACTTTACCTCAGCAGTCTTCCTCCCCCAGAACAATAAGCCCAGTCTAATCATGAGAAAAACATCAGACAAATCCAAGTCGAGGGGCATTCTGCAAAATACCTGACCAGCACTCTTTTAAAAACATCAAGGTCATCAAAGATCAGGAAAGTCTAAAAAATTGTGACAGCCAAGAGTGGCTGAGGAAGACATGGTGACTAATTGGCATGTGGTATCCTGGATGGGATCCTGAAACAGAAGAAAGGTATTAGGCTAAAACTAAGATAATCTGCATAAAGTATGAACTTCAGTAAATAAAACTCTCTCAGTATTGATTCCTTAGCAATGTACCAATCTATGGTACCAAATGTACCACACTAATGTAAGATGTTAATTGTAGGGGAAACTGGTTGCAGGGATATATGTGACATGTCTGTATTCACTTCACAATTTTTTCTGTAAATCTAAAATCAACCTAAAAACAAAGTTTGTTTTTCTTTTTTAAATGTTTCCCAGACTTTCTTGGTGCGGCTGTCCTAAGGGTCACTACATTGCACAACTCCAGGAAACACCATTCATATAAAATTCAGTATGAATGGTTTTCCCTGGAGTTGTGCTACACTGCAACTTTAATGGCTTTTTCCTAAGAAAATGTATCATGTTTGCCATGTGTCAATTTATGTCTTCCAAGTAAAATTTTCCATCAGTTGATTGTAGATCCTGCCTTACTGGCTTCCTCTGGAGGGGAAGGTTGGGCTGGATCAGTGACCAACCTATTTCAGACAGAGGTAGGAAAGCCACTTTTTACACGGGAGCAGTCAGGGAAGACACAGCCAAGTTGGGGAGATCTGATTGGCTTCTCCTATCCTGGCCTATGATGTATACTCCACACTTTTACCCACCTCTGACCTTGGTGATAGGGTAGGAAGCACAGAATGACACATGGCAATGCGGGTGCTTTGATCTCCTGAACCAGGAAGCAGCCCAAATGGGCCAGGAAACCCCCAGGAATGTAGGAATTGTGTTTAAAGTGGCAGCAGAAACATTTCTGAACTGAGAAGGGCTTTTCCAGCATCCAAAGCTAGATTTTCCAGCCTGCTTGAGTAAGATCCTGAAAGATAAAAATTTTTGTTGACTCTTCGGAAAACTCAGGCATTTAACTGAAATACGTAAATGAGATATTCAATTGCTATGAAATGTGAGGGCTTCCCCTTTTATTTAGTCCATAAGTTGTATTCCACCAGCTTTTACAGCATCAAGTTCCCCCATTCTAGGCCAACGTGTAATGGTCTTTCACTTTCTGTTTCTGTAAATTATAAACCCCAGATGTGTCACATTGTGTAATGAAAACCATCTAAAAAGAAATTTGTTTTTTAAAGAACTTCATAAATTTCTTGTTTTTATGAGGTTTATTGGTCCCTATTTAATGGGACAGAAGAAAAATTAACTGTTCATGTTTTGACTTTTTTGCACACTGAAGGAAGACCTTGAAATGTTTGGGCAGAAAGGGAAAATACTTTACTTGGGCCAATTTTTTTTAACAGAGTAGGTCCAGTTGCTGAGATAAGCCTCTTGCTGAATCAAATGTATGTTTTTGTGTTTGGTCTTGGATCTTATCTGCCTGCAGCAGCAGCAAGCTTCATAACAAACGAGGTTCAAAGAGCTGAAGCTGCTGTTTCAGCCTCTTACACCAGTGTTTTCAAAGAGTTCTGTAGATTTGGTCGTTCTGCTCATCCTAATCAAACTCTTTGAAAGCTTATCTTCAGCCACCATTTCCTACAGGCTTTCCGCAAAGCAACCATTATTTGCAATCATTAGGAGAATGGCATGTGGTGTGTAAATATACTTAATAAATTTTTAAGACATTGTTTGAGACCATCTTTGGAAGAATCTCAGCTTGGCGTGAATTTTTTTTTTTTTTTTTGGTTTCAATTTTCAAATTGGAGTATTTTGCAGTTATTTTCCACACATTGCAGTTGGTTTCCTAAAGCTGCTCTTCAGTTCATGAGCGTTACTGTTTTTATAGTGCAAGTGAGTTAAATAGATGCCTTTGGGTATATAGATGACAGGTTGTTTCATTCTTTTTGTCTTGGATAATTCTGCCGGAAGATGCTATCAATTACAAGAAGAATTATGTATATAAGGGTTGATAAAGAGGAGCATTTTTAAGGCTGTATGATCCCTAGAATGAGATGGGATTTGCAGTCTAACCTTGGTTTTCTTCAAAGGACCCTGTTGGCTTAAACTCTCAGAAAATATGATTGTACTCTTCAGTCAACTAAATTGTAAAAGTGATCAGGTGCCCTACCCTGAGGCGGGGTGGAGGGCCTGTCAACATTTGGAGCATCTGAGGTGGTGATGTTGGGGATCAGACTGGCATGATGGAGCGATGGGGACTAAAATTCCTAGAACGCGAGCATGTTGAGCCCACTTGCCTCTCTGTGAATGGGGCTCTTGACCACAGGCCTGACTCCCCTCCGCTCCCCTCCCACTCACCCAGCAGAGGACTGACCCATCCCTGCCAGAAGACAGCTGTCCTTGGCTAGAGCCGGCTCTTGGCTGCACGCTGTGCTCCACACAGCCTCCCAGCCCAGCCAGCTTGGCTAGAGAGGCCTCAGATTTCATCCCCAAGTGCAGACAGTTCGTACACTAAAATCAGATTTTCTCACCTGGTAATTTGATCATTTCTCAGTTGGTAGATTTCATCCACAAAAATTGTCTTCTAGAAAATAAAAATAAAGTCCAGTGTTATCTTGCATGGCCTTACATGTAGGAACACTACCCAGTGAAAGCTCCTGAGAGAACCTTGGTTAAAAACAGAAGTTTAGGGGCGCCTGGGTGGCACAGCGGTTAAGCGTCTGCCTTCAGCTCAGGGCGTGATCCCGGCGTTGTGGGATCGAGCCCCACATCAGGCTCCTCCGCTATGAGCCTGCTTCTTCCTCTCCCCACTCCCCCTGCTTGTGTTCCCTCTCTCGCTGGCTGTCTCTATCTCTGTCAAATAAATAAAATAAAATCTTTAAAAAACAAACAAACAAAAAAAACACAGAAGTTTAGGGGCACCTGGCTGGCGCAGTCAGTAGAGCATGTGACTCTTGATCTCAGGGGTGTTGAGTTTGAGCTCCATGCTGGGCATAGAATTTACTTAAAAAAAAAAATTTTTTAAAACACCAGTTTATTTTTCTGATCCATCCAGATCTGACCATGCCATTCTAAACTTGAATTTCTTTTGCAGAAATTAGAGATACCAGTTTTTAAAATAAATATCATGTGGGAATGTGTGGCAACCTTCATGAGCATTTCCCTGAAGATAATCAAGCTAACCAGATACTATTTGTAGAAGGAAAACAAAATCATGGTCACACAAAGACTGTGATAACATGAATGACTTTCTTAAAATAAAAAATTCAGAAAAGAGCTATTGTTTCTTCATACCTTGAAGTAAATTTTATACAAATATGTCCTAATATAAGTAAACTCAAAATTCAGAAGTGTGAACATCAACATAGAGACATTGGGGAATTATTTTTTTTTTCCTCTACTAAGTCTTTCATGATATAATTTATCTAAGTAGATAATTCCTATGGTAGGATTCAGGTTGAATTTAATTTGTTTAAAAATGTAGCTCAAAAAAACTTTTTTAAATGCAGCTCACATACGATTTTTTAAAATTACAGAAAACTACACATTCAGAAGGGTGTTATAACTAAATAGCTTAAAGAAAAACAATGAAATGAACACTTGTGTATTTATTACACAGATTAAGAAACCAAAACTTAGATGGCCCCTGGATATACCCCTCCTCAATCACAACCCTCCCCACACAGGTGACTGACTACTCTAAATTTTATGTTAACCTATTCCCTTGTTTTTCTTTATAATTTAATCACCTATGTCCTTCAAAATAACATAATGTTTACTTTTGTCTTTTTTTTTTTGAACTTTACATGAATAAAATTACAACTTTGTATTTTTGGGGTCATTTCTTTTGCTCAACATTATTGTGTACTATATTCTAGTAAATGAATATATCAAATTTGTCCATTTTTACTGCTGATTTACATTTGAGCTCTTTCTAGTTTCTTGCTGTTATAATGAGCAACCCTGTAGATAGTCTTAAACATGCCTCCTAGGCCACAAGCACAAGAGATTCTCTCAGGTAGATGTGGATTGTAAGGTACGTGTATTTTCAGCTATACTAAGTTGCCAAAATGTGTCCCAAAGTGATTGCTTCTATTTATGTTCCCATGAGCAGTGGATGAAAGTGCTGTTGCATTCATCACATGTCCTCCAACACTTGATATTATTTGATTTTAATTTTTTCTAGTATAGTGAGTATGATGTGGTATCCCATTGTGATTTTCATTTTTATTTCCCTGATCACCAATGGGGTTGGATATCTTTTCATATGTTTATGGGCTAATTGTGTTTTCATGCATTCAACAAAAGCTGTTTGAATATCTTCCTTGTGCCAGGCACTGTTAGGGTCTCTCTTCCTCTTCTTTGAAATTTCTCTTCCTATTGATTGCCCATTTTTTCCATTGGGTTGTTATCCTTTTTCAAAAAAATTTTATGCCCTAGAATGATCTTTTGTTGGATACATGTTTTGCAAATATTGCCTCTATGTTTATGTCTTGCCTTTTTACTCTATGGTATTTTTTGATTAACAGAAGCTCTTAATTTTAATGTAGTCAGATCCTTTTCCTTATATTGTTTTTAAAAGCATCCGAGTTTTGCCTTTCAAATTTAAGACCTACTTCTATTTGAGATGAATTCTTATATATAAGTTAGGGATCCAATTTCTTTCTGTTTTTTCCCCATATGGAGAACTAACTCATTGTGACCATTATTAATGAGTGATTTCTCCTTTACCTGCTAATCTAAAATATCCTCTTTGTCATGAGTCATGTCCTTATGTATATGTGTGGGTCATTTTCTGAGTGCACCCTTCTGTTTCATTATTCTGTTTGTCTTTCTCCATGCCAGTTCCACTGTATCACTGCATTCATTACTCATCATAAAAAGAAAAGGATAATACAGTTGATCCTTTAACAACACAGGTTTGAACCATGCATGCCCACTTGTACATGGATTATTTACAGTGCAGTGCTGTGAATGTATTTTATCTTCCTTATGATTTTCTTAATAACATTTTCTTTTCTTTAGCTTACTTTATTGTCAGAATACAGTATATAATACATACAACCATACAAAATATGTGTTTATCAACCAATAGTTTATATTATCGGTAAGGCTTCTGGTTAACAGTAAGTAGTTAAGTTTTGGGGGAGTCAAAAGTTGTGTGCAGGTTTTCAACTGTGCGGTGGGTCAGCGCCCCTAACCCCCATGTTATTCAAGGGTCCATTGTAATTCTTTTGCACTGTGCCTGGCACACATGTGAAGCATTCAGTAGTTGTCATCTATTATTATTTTAGTAGGGAACACATTTGGTGGGGTGGGGGGGCACATTTTAATATGTTGTTTTAAAATCTGAAACTGTAGTAATTTAGTGAGCGTTCAGTAGAAATAACCACTTCTTTTTGCATTTGATCTGAGATATCTGACTGTCCAGAGACTTAAGAAATACACATCCTCCGTCATTGTCTTTGCCTTCTTCTGAAGCATGTAGGAAAAGGTGAAAGATGAACTCTCTACATTCTCCACTGATCTCACTCAGAATCTCTTAGGTAAGGCTAAATGAAGGCGGCTTTACTTTTGTAGTTTCTTTTTTTCAGAGTTGAGTTTTGGAAGAGAAAATGATATGAAAGAACATAGAAGCACATTCAGGAAAGACTTCCAGTGATATCTAGAGCATCCAATTTTCTATACCTTCCTTCTATTCCACATTTGACTTATTATAAACCACCTCAGACTCTTTATAAAATAAACCCATTTATTTGATGAAGGAGAGGAAAGTGCCACATTCTAACTGTTACTGAAAGAAATGTTCTTTGCTCTGTTGGTCTTGGACTTCCACAAAATACTTGATTCCAGATGTTAAATTGTTTTTTCAGAAGCCTTGTTAAAGTGCCAGAGCATTAGATTTTCGAAGGCATTTCCAAACCCCAGCTGATTATCACAACACACAGGAATCCAAACTTTCAAAGCTCAGCTTTGGCTCTGAAGTGTATCAGCAGCTGCAAAAAATATGTGCGAAGGCACAGGTTCATAGGACTGAGGTCCGATGTCCTTATATGGTTAAACTATAAGTGAATTTCCTTTACTTCCTGGTTATCAGAGATTCAGGTCAGTTGTTTAAAAGGCACTAAATTTCCTTGATCCTATAAAAAAAATAATTGTAGCTCAATAATAGTAATAATCATTCAGCAAGGTGATTTGTGGATTCCATTATGTAATATTATAGGTTTTTAAATTTTTTTTAATTTTATTTTTCTACCAAAGCATTCACAGTGATGAACTTATTTTACATCTTACTCCAGCTGTATATTCCAGAATACATTTATAAGATCACCTTTCCTCAAATTATTTTATACATACTCACTATTTGTGTTCTTCTTAAGAGGCTTATTTCATCATTTCCTAGGGAACCAACCCAAGAATGGAGAGAAAGTCCTCTCCATTCACCTGCTCTCCCCCAGCTGACGACAGAGGGATCATCAGTGTACGCCTGAACATGACGAAGGTGGGACGGGGAGTTTAGCGGAAAACCAAAGGGGGATATCTCAGCTACATCTCACACACACACAGCAGACTGATGATCTTTGTGTTCTTTTGTATCATTTAACAAATAGCATTAGAGCATCAAGCATGTATAGTAGACTCCACACTCAATAAATCATTGTCATCAGATAAAGTTGAACTATAAAGACTGTCTATAATAAATAAGTCTACCCTAGCCCCTAAAACAAAATGTTTTAAATTAATTTTGAATGTATATTCTATTTCCTACCACTGGCACTATGCCTAGAATTTGGTACATGTGGGAATTAAAAAATCAGTCCAATGCCTCTTTCTCTCCCAAATTCCACTAGTACCTTCTACATTGGCATGACAATTTAGAAGGAAGCCCTGATGGTATCAGGGCAGAACGTTCCTCCAGGCCTGGGTGGGGCAGAAGTTCTCTCATCCCTTTCTAATTCCTTCTGCAGCTATCTATTGGCTTCTGCGGTGCTGAGCCGCAGAGGTGTTGGCTGATCTTTCCCTGATTTCTTGAGATTCCTCCCTTTCAGAGCAGAAGCCAGCATGACCAGGATACTTCTAAGAAATCCTCAGCAGCCATCTCCATGGGGAGCCTCAAAATGAGTGAAACACAGCATTTACCCTCAGATGGCTCGGCAGTTATCATCATGGCAGCTATCGAGAACTGCAGATGTCTCTCTCACAGTCTTTATATTTAGGGCCCAATAGAATTAATTGTCTGCTGTCTTGGCATCTGGATCTAGACAGATATACATCGAGCAGCCATTTTGCTAAAGGCTGGAATCCAGAAATGAAACATCAGTGATAGCCCGATGTGATAATCACCACACCAATCCCTCCCCATCCGGGTCCGCATTTACTTTGTCAGGCAAAGGAGCATTTTACTTAAGGCAGGTCCATTATCTTTCTAATTGTTTTTCCAGTGATGTCAAGTCTTTTCTTTGTCTTATTTCACCTAAATACTTGCAGTTTGTTTTTAAAATCTTATTCTCAGCTACTTATTGCAATTGTGCCAGATGTTTAATTCATAATTCTTTGTTCTAGCTCCTCTTACTTTGTGAAAGTTAACTATTTTTAAAGCCATGCCGAAACAACAAAAACTGAAGCCTACAAGCCTACCCTTCTTTAAGTAATAATTCTATTCTAAAAACACCTGTGTGAAAATTCAATTCAGATAATTTATAACAATTTATTGCTCCTTCTTAGACTTTTGCCTCTCTGTCAAACTGCTATTGGCCTGTTTCGTGGATGACGGTGGCTGAATGTTTTCCCATGCAATGCAGTGGTTTTTGTGATGTTGTAATAACTTGTGGGCTAGACCAAGACTGGCCTGGCACTGGTCCTGGCCAGACACTCAGTCAGAGGACCTATGAAAAATATAGTTAGATAGATTTGGATCTCAAGACATCATCTCAGCCCCAAAGGTGTTTTCTACAGCAGCCTAACCCCACTTTGATGGTGACTCTGTGCTATTATAATATCTCCCTCACTCATCAGCGTGTCTGCTCCTGGTTTGGGTCCATATTCCCCAAGGTTGCTATACCCGAAGCAGGAGGATATTTCTCATTGCTTTGCATGCTTTGGTGTTCCGTCAGAGAAGCAAAGACTTAATTATTTGTGAGATAAAGTTAAGTAAAATTGAGAATCAAAATATTCTTGGGGCTAAGCCATGTCTACCACTGCAAAATTATCTTTTAAAGTGTATTCAACTCATGCATTCTAAACTAAATCATATTTAGTACCTAAACTAAAAATGTTCAATATTAATCTTACTTTCCCTTTTCTCAAAAGGAGATAAACATTAATTTTAAGGACTTTTTTTCAGATCTATCTTTTCATAATCTCTGCTGGTAGATATGTAAGGAGAATTGTTATGATTACATAGGCATTGAACCTGCCTAGTTAACTTTTAGCGCAACAATTCAAGTAGGGAATGAAGACTAGTGAAGCAATGAGTTATGACCGATAGCTTGAGTTTCGGTAAAAGCTTTAGCATAGGATCCTCAAAATTTGTTTTAACCGATAAGTAGCATTTCCTATAAACAGGGTTGAAAGCTCATCCGTGCATTGCAGTAATGCTGTTACAGCATGAAATGCCATGAAATGCCATCGTAGAGGTGAAAGCAAACCACTCGGAGAGCACAGAACTAAATACCTTCTGTGGAGTTTGGTAGCCATTCACAAAAGATACAGTGTTTGAGCTGGGTCTAGGATGATGAGTTGGCATTCCAGACGGAGAAAGGTGAAGGGTAGTTTAGGCGGTATGTGAAAAAGCATAGAGGTGTGACAGAGGATCTCTATACACAGGTAGGAAGTTTGATGTGACTAGAACTTTAAGTGGCCGGAGAAACACTGAGAGCGTACGCTATGGATGTCAAGCTGAGATGGTCATTCTTCATCCTGTATTGTAGTCCAGTGGCAAAGAGTGAAGATGTTTCATTGGGGCAGTGATGTGATCAGATCTTGGGGTTTGGTGATATCTCCATGTAGATTAGAAGTTCAAAACACTGGATTCAGGGAAACCTCTTAGGGCTTCTGGAGTAGTTGATGTTAGACACGTTCAGAGTCTGGACTCACAGTGATGGTGGGAATGCAGAACAGGAGATGAAGTTGGAAAGTATTTAAAGTTAGGTTATTAGTTCTGTGAGGGCAGGGATCATGCATATTTTATTGAAGTTTGCCCCATAAAGCTCTCTATACCTGTTGTGTGATCCCCAAGTTCACATGGCCCTTTTCTTGCAAGATCCCCCATGCTTTCCACTTTACTACTCAGTTTTTTCTGGTTGGTCCAAATTGTTCCGTGTAGTAAGCCCATTCATTGCTTCTGCTGGTGTCAGATATATATAATTGTCATCAGTGAATTAAGTAAAAAATTAAACTAAATATCCTTACCCATTTGTACTTTTTCATATATTTCTATTTCATTCTGTTTGTCCATCTAGCTTATGCTGGAAGAACAGCTACATTTTTAGTGGAGGTGTGATATTCACCCCATTGAGAAAGGAAGGTACATATTATGAAATACTTTTTAGCAATTTTTAAAATGAAGTGATGTACAAATATGGAAACATTTCCAAGAAGTAGAGGTGAAAAGTAATTTATAGAACAATGTGATAATATATTAAACAGAGAAAATAAACCACAAATCAAAATTATGTATCTTATTTTATATGTATTGTATAATTATGCAGATACCCAGACAACAGTGTGAAAAAAAAAATACTCTAAATTGATAACAGTGGTTACTTCGGAGGGAAGGACCAGAAAAGGGGGGGGGGTGGAATCTTTCAGTTAATCTTTATTGTTTGAATATTTTACCATACACCCTCCCTGCAAAAAAAAAAAAAATGCAAGGAAAAGAGAGGGAGAGAAGGAGGGAGGGAAAGAAGAAGGAGGAGGATGAAGTAAGGTAGCCAAAAGCAGAACTCTTTCAAGGCAGAAAACTCCTTGTTCTGTGCTTATGTTTGTCAAGAGCAAAAGAAACTAAAAAGTATGTCTTTGTCCAGCACTGGGGAAAAAAGAATTTGATTTCATGAATAATAATAATAATAATAAATATATTAATAATTATTATTGTTATTACTATTTAGAGAGGGTGGAGGGGGCAGAGGGAAAGGGAGAATCTCAAGCAGATTCCATGCCAGCGCAGAGCCCCATGGGGGGCTCCATCTCACGACCCTGAGATCATGACCTGAGCTAAAACAGAGTCAGACACTTAACCCACTGAACCACCCAGGCCCCAGAATGGATGATTTTTATTACTGCTACTGAAGTTGTGATTGGTGAAGTAGTACAATGAATCTAATACCCAACTTTAAACTAGAAAAATCCATACTGTAAACCTGGACCTGCCTTTGAATAGCTATGAACTCAGCAAGTAATTTAAATTCCATGTGCATTGTCTTCCAACTCCAAAGCAGGAGAAATAATACTTACCCCTAAAAAGGATGTTGGAGGAAATGACAAATGTAAGCAAAAGAATTTAAGTATTTTGACTTTTATGTAAGCATAAGATAGGATGCTCTGATATAATGTCTCCCTATATACATATACTGACAGACACTGGGTATCTGTTGCATACTGTTTACCAATTTTAATGTGCAGATTATTGTTTAAGGTAGTCTGCATAACCCTTGGGTCAATATTAACAAAAAACTAACAATCAGTTCTTTCAGTTTCAGATTTCAAAAAGCCTCCTTTCAGATTTAAATTGAATGGGCAGCCATTATTGTTAGTGATTAAAAACACAGTGGCGTCCCCTTGGAAATCCCTAATTAGTAGTAGCTATTGTCTAAATTAGGTGAAAATGATAATCTAAGAAAGTCTATTGATGGTTTTCAAAGCAAGATATTGTAATTCAAGCATATTTCCAGATGCCAGTGAATTGCTGGAAAGCTGCAAGTTTAGCTTTCCGCTCTGATAGAGTTTTAAAAGAGGTCAGAGTACGTTTTACCATAGTGTCTAGCAATGTGAGTCTGTGCAGACCTTTTGGCAGACCTTCCTACACACTCAAGCTAAATCCATGAATCATTCATTGTTGGCTGGCCCCCACTTTCAGTTGCTAAGAGATTTTTCAAGCATACTGAGGCTTCATTCTACATGGTCTGAAAAAAGGGCAAAATGTATTAAATTTGTAAATGTTTCATCTTTCCTAAATCAGCAATTAAAACTTTGCCCAGGACTTTAACATTTGGGGCAATGGGTAAGTCAGTGTGCAGCTAGAGAACTTTCTACTGGGGAAAATACAGGAGAAAACTTCCTGTTCATAACTCCTCACAGCTATGTGTGTGGAGGAAGTGGAAATATTTAAAAAGTGGATGCAGACACCAAAAACAAATGCTCAGCTAGGAAGGTCCAAACTCTTTTAATGAAAAATAATGTGTGTGTTATTATGTTTCAAATGAAGATTTTCTTTCATTTTTATTAAATATACTTCAGTTTTCATCATTTCTCTGAGTCATACAGACTTTCTTTGTAATTTAGCATGTAATTATAAAGCTTTGATATAATAGTTTTTTAATATAGAAATTTAAAAATATCATAAAAATGGGATATAGCAGGGCACCTGTTTGGCTCAGTCAGTTGAGTGTCTGCCTTTGTCTGGGGTCATGGCCCCAGGGTCCTGGGATTAAACCCCAGGTCAGGCTCCCTGCTCAGTAGGGAATCTGCTTCTCCCTCTCCCTCTGCCTCTCCCCACCCCCCCCCACCTGCCCCAGCTTGTGCTGTCAGAATATAGTTTTTGTCAGCTTGCTATTTAAGAATGTGTAAAGTTTATTTTGTTTTATATGTATCCTTACTGATATTTCAAGTTCTAAAACATTAATAATAGTTGTTTTATTTATGTTCTTTTTGGACCTGGGGATAATTTCACATTATTAAGAATCCCATAATTTATCATAGAGGTTAATAACTCATTTGATGAGAGGAAAAGGATGTTTGGACTACAGATTTAAAAAGAGAGAGCATAACAAATCTAAACTTAAACATGAGCTATTTTATTGGATTTGAGTCCATTCCTTAGTTTCCCAGGATAAAATTCTATTCCATCTCATAAGATGAAGCTTTTGACATAAGTACATGGGTTTGAAGTTGGACAGGTCTGAGTTATGATCCTGGCTGCTCCATGTTCTAGGTGGTGTGACTTTGAGCAAGTTACCTTCTTTGGGCCCCCACTTCCACACCTGTAAAACAACATAACAATGTACAACACACCAGGTATGTTACTCAAACAAGGAAACATCATAGCCCTGTTATGTAGTGGGTCCTCAGTTCTTAGCTTCTCTAAAACTGCGGGAGGCTAATACCAGTATGCTCTTAAATGCTCACAACCGAACTTTCTTTGTTTTATGTTGGCAACATTACTATTTGTTTTACTTCTAATTTCAACAGAGATGTATTCGAATGAGTGGATAAGAACATCTCATGTTGGGGAGCTTGGGATAAGAGCACATGAAGAGTCTTACACCCTGGCCTTCTTCCTTGCAAAGAAACAAAACATTTGTGATTCGTGGCTTCTTGCCTCCCTTCTCTCTATAAGGTCCTCTTGTTATGGACCCCACCTTCTTTCAAGACTTCCTTTCCAACATGCCATCTCCAGTTTACTGTTCACTGCTATAAAGCAGGACTTCATTAAGGGCACTTCAGTTGCAGCCAAGGACCAAGTATTTCCCCAGCCAGATGCAGAGCAGGGAATGACCTGCACCTTGGTACCAGCCCTGTTCTATTGATCCAGAACAGTACTTTTTAAGACTTTAAAGCAAGCTTACAGAAAAATAAAGACTGACCCTATTTATATGCTTAAGCTTCCTGACACCTGTGTTTGTTTAGAGGAAATCACTCACTGTCTGTACTAACAATTTGATGACGTACACCCTTTATAGAACCCAGTACATTATTTTTACAGTAAGTTTTTTAATGTCAGGGAAAAACAATATCTTTGCCTCAGGCGTTTGAGTGTTTCCCTCTGTAGTCTTAGATACAGTTTTAACCCTATTTCTTTTAGGTAATTTTTGTTACTATGCTTGATTGTAGACCAAATGGAAACGAACCCATCTGGCTTATCGTTTCGCTATACTGAAGAGAATTGCTAGCATCTCTGTTCTCAGGATAATAGAAAGTGGCAGCTGTATAGAACTGATAGAGAATCTGGTAGCCCCCGATTCAGGTAGTAGAAAGAGAAAGCCTAATGTAGCTTAGCAGTAGTACCAACAAAAGAACATGTCTGCCCTTGCCAGGAGAGGGTAAAACAGAGGTAAATGACAGAGTGAGGACATACTGTGCAGGCTGTCCTGAGGGCAGATTGTAGAGTTGGTTATTCCCTGGCAAAAATGAAGTAAAACAAAACCCAAAGGAAAGAAGTTCAGGTTTAACACGTGAAGAAATTATGTTCCCCGAAAATAAAGAAAATCAGCATAAACTAACTTAAATTGCAGTGATGGCATTCAGTTAGCACTACATGGAACAACTGTTGTGGCTTTCTGTTAGAGTTTCACTTAGCAATTATAATTTTCATACAATTCAGCTTGAGAGAGAGAGAGGGAAGAAGGGAGAGGGAGAATTTCCCTCACTTTCTAAATCATGGCTCAGTAGTGTGTTATAAAACACCAAGAACGGAAAAGCCATTACGTGGAATATAAAGAAATACTTGAGTCTACGATATCATTGAACTCTTGGATTCAGTTTCAGCAGACATGCTCTGTATTCCCACAAGAGTCTGGAAAATTAGCTTCTATTTTTTTCTGTCTGGAGTTGCAGTTAGTGTTATTATTTGCTCCATGGCTCAATCCGGGTCAGACTGTTCTGCAGGAACACAGGTGGATGTTAAAACAGGGAATCTGTTGAAAAGATTGCGGAGGAACTGCTTCCCCAAAGCAGTTTTGGATGGCAGTTTGATGGCAGTCAGCTATGGTAAGGACAAATGAAGCCTAGCACTACCTTCTAGAATGTGGTCTTGCAAGGTTTGTCATCTGCAGTCCTTAGGCAGAAGTTTCATGTAAAATGGGTCTTTAGGACCAGGTGGCATCCTCTAAGAAGTGGATCTTAGAAATGGAGGTCATTGAATTCTCTTAATCTTTGTGAATTGTAATGTTGTTCTGCATTTCTCTGATTAGCTTTATTTGTGAAATATAATTTGCAATTTGTAAAGGAAAATTACATAAACCTCTTCTGTGGGCTTGAAAATATTCTAGAAATTTACTGTTAAAAACTAGTTATGGAAAGATTTCTTATCCTATTAAAGGTAGCAGGAGGATTATAGCTATGATTTAAGATACAGAAATTGTTTTGTATTACCTGAAGTGTTTTATTGTCAGCAATTACATTGTTAAAAAGTAACATGTAAATTTTGCCAAGGGTACATGTATCCACTTGTAAGCAGTCTCACAAGGGAAACTTTATTTTATGTATTCAGCCCATTGAATTATTTTTCTAGTAAACAACCTGACATAAAATAGACCGAAACATCCATTTATTTTAACAACTATGTTAAATTACAGATTAATGGTCCAAAATAAAATTTGAACTGATTGAATATGTAATTCAGCATTAGGGGGAAAATAGATCTTTTTCCAACTGAGGATAGACATCATCATTTTTTTCTTTTGCGAATAACTTATTTTCTCCTTAATAAGTTTAGGACACGCCTCAGAAACGTTCAGTGTTACATTGACTAAGGAGCAACTTGGGGGTTGAAAAATAGATCAGTATTTCAATTTCTGACTTTAGACTATTTTTAAAGTGCTGAGAGTTCCAATTGAAAAATTGCAAATGCTCCAGGACACTGTGCCTGGAAATAAGATTCCTGAATAGTAGGGCTTGGGGATGTTTAGGCGGCCCTTACAGAAATGAACCTTCAAGTACATTTTAAGTACAGTGTGTCTCGCACGTTTTGAATAGTTCTTCTCAGATTTTTCTTGGATATAACTGTTTCATTTTGTTTTGCTTCTTTTCCGTAATTCTGTTTGGTAAACCCAGGAGTTTCCATGTCCAAGGGAAAAATTTCCTCAAACTTGCTATCATTCCTCTCCAGATCAAACCCTAACAGGCACTAGGGAGGGTCCCAGCCCACTGCCAACACACACAGATTCCCTTCTTATCACTGGGAACAGACACTCTACCGGCGCACACACCGCTGTCTTAAGAGAGCAGATATCTGTTGAGGTTAAACTAATATTTTTGGAGCAAAAACAAGAATTCTGAGATTTTTTGATTGGTTGATTGTGTTTTCTAGAAATGAAACTTTAGGTCAGCTGTATTTACCAGAAAATTCAGAAAAGAATTTTATGTCTTGGTATTTGTAACAAATTACAGATTTCAGAAGAAAATACCAAATTTGAGTCTAAAACAGGATGGGAAATTCATATGTATCCTGTCTTTTTAAAATATTTTGTCAGTAAAAAACTTGGAAAACAGTCTCATTTGTTATTAGGTGTAAGACTAATTGAGGAGAAAAAAATATTCACTCTTGAACCCTGACTAGAAAAGAGAAACAGGAGGTGAATTTTTTAAAAAACCACAATTTCAGAGCACATTAAAAAAGAAATAGGCACAACACAAGTTTATGAAAAAATGTTTTCTTTCAAATAAGATAGTAATAGTGCTTTTAAATTTTTTATATGTAACAATATCTGATTCTATGCTTGAATGAATGGCATTTTTAAATTGCTCAAAAGCTGCTTCTCTTAAAATTCAAAGTAAAGTTATATTTCAGCCTCATTGCAACCTTTTTTCCTTAAGGTAAATATGAACCATGCTCTTCTGTATATTCTGTTAAAACTGTCTTTAATATTTTGGGTATATTTAGTTGTTCTTTTCTGCCCCCTAGAAACTGAATAAATCCAAGTAAAAAGAAGTTGTCAATAATGAAGATTTCACTTTTAACGAATTTCAAGTTTTCACAGTAGTCTCCTCCTCTCTTAGGAGATCTAGGCACTTGGAAAAAGGGAACATTTCTGTCATTTTATTGTTAAACTCCATCAGCACGGTGTATTATCATAGCTCCTCTTAATACTCAAAGGAAGTTTCTACACAACATCAGAATTTACACTAATGAAAGTGTCAAGCTAGTGTATTCAGAAGTGTTCACTTTCCAGCCCATTGTTCTAGAACTGTATAGATAAAGCTTTAGAAATCTCAGATACTTGCTTACCATGTCTTTAAAGAGCATAATCACTGTTGTGAGTATGGATGATATCTCTGCTTATATTTTTATGTTTTCCATTTATGTATCATCATGCTACAGAGGGATAGAAGACAGCTTAGCAGGATATATAAAATACGAGGCAGAATCAATCAAAATATGGAGAAAGGAAGAAAATAAGAATACCATCAGGAAGAGCCAGGAATGCAGTTAATGATATGCATGATCTAGCCACTATTACAGATGGTCACAAATTCCACTCTGAGCTTTCTACTGCCAACAGTAAGAGGTGGACCTGGTAGGTGTTTCAGTCTGTGACGACCCAAAGATTCAGACAAATCAGTTACTGAGAAGTGACAGTGTTCTTACTACTAAGCTCAGAATTTCCTCTTGGGGCCCCATGTGGCCATAGTGTGGTGATATAAATAGCATCAACTATCACATGTCTATAGTAGGTGCAACTCACTGAATTCAGTATTACACTAGGTGAACTAACGGAATTCAGGTGTACATTTTAGAATTTCCAGAAGAGTAGACTGTTCTTCAGGCAGTCCTCCCTGATTGTTTTTAATAAATTGTGCCAATGAGCTCATGATTTTGTTATGAAAAAGTAGCAGAGGCATTGCAAAACAAAGCCAAGATTCTCCTAAACAAACATTTTGGGGTCTACTCAGGCACATGGACCAAAAACAACACCAAAAATAACAAACAAAAGTGGGGCCTCACAATCCAGTTTTGTTCCTTTAACAGGGCTGACATAGATGCAATCTCAAAAGGTCCTATTTCTGCACTCTTTATGACATCTCAATAAAACATGGATTAAACATGCATTGAACTTGGCTAATACTGTTTTCTTGCATTGTCTCCAAGATGAACTATTTGAAAACTGTATACCCAGGCAACTTAAGGATTTAATTTCTCCCAGATTATTACTTATAAGACATATAAACAATGGAATAACTTTAGTTTTAAGATATTTGAGTTACAGTCCTTTTTGTTTTGTTTTGGTTTTGGTTTTGTTTCTGGGGTTTTTTGGTTTTTGGTTTTTTTGCTTGGTTCTTTTGCTATTGTTGTTGTTGTTTGTTTTTTGCTTTTTTGGTTATTATAGGCTGTAAGTTTGTCTTATCAGGCCATTCTTAGTTAGAGATAAAATACACCAAATCAGGAAGCTTGGCTTTCTGCCATCTATAGCAGAATAACAAGAATCTGTTTCATCCAAATAAAGTATAACATCCTTTCTCTACTCAATAAAAAGTTGCACATGCAGTACGAGATGCGGGGACTCTTATTTCTTTTCCTCATGTCTTCTTAAAGGAGTCCATTGCATGGAACCATTCTGGTCCTCTGATCCACGGCAGTAAGTCGCTCATCCTGTTGGTCAGCCGCATATTTTAGTAGATTCGCAGGTCATTTGCTTCAAGTAGGAAGCGGGTTCCACCTATCTCTTTGCTCAGCCAAGCATTCTCCTGTTTCCTATTTCCTTGTGGAATGCCTTGGGACAGGTGGGTGGGGTGAAGAGTGGTGTAATTGAGCTTTAAAATGACATCAGCCCAGCTCATAGATAAGGTTGTGGTCAGTTCTGACTGGAAGGTAGGAGACCTTGCCAGTTCTCTAATTGGATACTTACCAGGGGACGCTGGATAAAGCTGATATCTGATCCCTGTTATTCCTTTGTCTCTTTCTAAGTAGCCATCGGATCTAGAAGAGGAGTGGGTAGTAATTGGTACTCCTAACCGCTAGCAAATAGGGAAGGATGCTGAGGCAGAATTAGGCTTGACCAGACATAGAACACTATGTGACAGTGTATTCTCTTCTGTCCTTTGACTTCAGATATAAAATCGACTAGAGTTTCTTTCTTCTATGATAAATAATAAAGATATTTGTGGGGGGTTTTGTTGAAAGTTTAAAGGTCTTCTAGAGGGGCTCCTGGGTGGCACAGCGGTTAAGCGTCTGCCTTCAGCTCAGGGCGTGATCCCGGCATTATGGGATCGAGCCCCACATCAGGCTCTTCTGCTATGAGCCTGCTTCTTCCTCTCCCACTCCCCCTGCTTGTGTTCCCTCTCCTCGCTGGCTGTCTCTATCTCTGTCGAATAAATAAATAAAATCTTTAAAAAAATAAAAAATAAAAAAATAAAGGTCTTCTAGAAATGTCAAATTTGATTACACGTTCTTTTGCCATTATTGCTGGACTATACTACCATAACTATAATAGAAATTTTCAGTATTTAAAATGGGGAAGGGATGCCTGGGTGGCTCAGTCAGTTAAGCATCTGCCTTCCGCTCAGGTCATGATCTCAGGGTCTTGGGATCAAGCCCCATATCGGGCTCCCTGATCAGCAGAGGATCTGTTTCTCCCTCTCCCTCTGCTTCTCCCTCTGCTTTTCCCCACTGCTTGTGCTTGCTCTCTCTCTCAAATAAACAAAATCTTTCCAAAAAAAGGTTTTTTTCCATATTTTACTCATAGTGGTCCTACTACCTGAAATATCCTCCTTAAGTCCTCCCTGCTTTCATTTTCCTTTTGGTGGGATAATTCCAACTTCAGCTAGAACACGAGTTCTCTGAGATCAGAGTTCATCTTAATCATCCTTGTATCCGGTCATTCATTCATTCTCCCCTCACTTATAATTCATTCAAAAAGAAAAAGCAGCCTAACTTATTAGCATCTCCTATGTGGTTGGTCTTGCGCCAGGTCCCACAGAGATGTAGCCATCAGCATAAGAGCAGAGATGCTGCTCTCCCAGTCTCCGGTAAAGCCCCTCCTGACAAAGGATTTCAGTGAAGGAAAGCATTGAGCACAGGGCCTCACAACATCAGCCACTCAGCACACATCTGTTCAGTGGATGGGTAGTGAGGGAGGTGGCACGTGGTCTGTGTCCTGGGTTTTTTGTGTGGATTATCTGGATTCCCAGGCTAAAATTTAATAGATAGTAAGTTATATTCAGTGAACATTTATTGTGGGAAGGTCACCATGCGAAGTGCTTTATGTATACCATTTTCTTCATCACAATAACCTTGTCAGGAAAAAGCAACTTTTAATGTCCATATTACAAATGAGGAAACTGAGGCTCAGAGTATAAGGAACTTGCCCAATCAACCAGCAACTATCGGCACAAGGATTTGAATGGAGTTGTTCAATTCCGAAGCTTGTGAACTTGAGCATTTTTCTGTACAACTTCTCAGGTGTTATCTATTTCAATTCCTTTTAGTGAATCCTGAGACCTTCACAGGGAAGCCATCTATCAGTCAGGGGACCAAATCTTCCACATTGAAAGCAGATAAAAATAGCTTCCTCGGGAGCATAGAGAAGGTGACGCTTTCTTGTTTTTTGTCATTTTTTCAGAGAGCCATTGATTGTCCTAGAGTGGTAGTATATCTAAGCAGGACCTTCCCGAATGCCACATCCAGCTAAGTTAAAGAGGAGATGCCTATGGATGCTTATAGCGAAATTTTTGTGAATTTTAATATAAAATGTAATTTTATAGCTTACTAAGGGACCAAATGATTCTGGACAACACAGTTAGAAATGGGAGGCGAAAGGGGGGAAAGTGAGGCAAATTAAATATGTTGTTATCTTCCACCATCCTTCCAGTTTCATTTCTTAGGGAAAACAGTAAAGATGGGGTAAAATTATATAATTAATTTTCATTCAACCATTCATATTATCTCTATAGCGTCATAGTTTATGACATTTACTCTCTATTTATATGACTTGTGTTTACAAAGCTAGTGTTCGAGAGGCAGTTTGGTTTTTTTTTTTTTCCTTAACAATAGTAGCAACAGTAACAACAGCTAAAATTGTTTGCTATTTTCCAGGCTTTGTGCTAAAGCTTTTACATGCATTATTTCATTTGATCATCCCCGAAACCCTAGGAGACAGTTATTATAATAATCTCCACTTTAGAAAGATCCAAAAGTTAGGTCAAGTAATGGCCCAAGGTTAAGGAACCAAGATTTGGAGAGGTTGAGGATTACCTCAGAGTCACACAACTATTAAGTGGCTGACTTTATGTTCAAAATGAAGCCTGGAAGATTCCAGTGTCCATGGACTCAATTACTCTCCTAGCCCACCTCCTTGAGAGGCTGACCTGACTGCTGGCTGTACGGCATCAGGTACGGCCATGCAATCCAAACATAAGAGTTTCCCAGGGTAAAATTATTTGAAGAAGAAAATGGCACATTTTCCAACTTGATAATATTCTTTTAAAGTGTGTCTTAAGGGGCGCCTGGGTGGCTCAGTAGATTAAGTGTCGGACAATTGATTTTGGCTCAGGTTGTAATCTCAGGACCCTGAGATGGAGCAGCATGACGGACTCCGCACTCAGCAGGGAGTCTGCTTGAGATTCTCTCTCTCCCTCTCCCCCTCCCCCTGCTTATGCTCTCTCTCTCTCTCTACTAAATAAATAAATAAATAAATAAATAAATAAATAAATAAAATCTTTTTTTAAAGTGTGTTTTAAAATGAGATAGCCCTCCTAAAAGCAAATTATTATAGAACATCCATCATTAAAATTATATTTAATACCTATTATTTTCTTCTAAGATGTTCCTGGTTTTCTTCACCAGGCCTAAAATTCAGTAGTTTTTCCCAAGCCATTCTGAATTCGTTTTTGCTTCAAGTTGAAAAAGCGCCCTGAGTGTAGCTGTGGAACCATGTTTCTAGCTGCTCTGTTCTACACTGATGGTTTTGACTCCTTTAGCAAAGGCACTCTGGCCTGCCGAGGCTCTCTTATACAGGAGTTTAAACAGATATTGCGGGGGAGAAGAATCAGCAACAATTATGAATTGTGCTTCTGGGTCTCTGTTAATTTTAATATAATGGCTAAATTTTCTTATTAATCTCTCTGCTACAGGTTCATCTCCTAAACACCGTCCAGAAACACAGTGCTGTGTAGTTACAAATGGCCTTCTTAATTAGCTTCCAAGCTCTATTAGAGTTAATAGGTATATCAGGGCATAGCATTTTAAATAACACTTAACTAAATCCTCAAGGAGTTTTATAGCACTTACTGTCTGCTCCCTTTCGTGCCATTGTCACCCAAATCATCAAGAATCATTATACTTGTTCTTACAGAAATATTTTCTAAGGGCGCCTGGGTGGCACAGCGGTTGGGTGTCTGCCTTCGGCTCAGGGCGTGATCCCGGCGTTATGGGATCGAGCCCCATCAGGCTCCTCTGCTGTGAGCCTGCTTCTTCCTCTCCCACTCCCCCTGCTTGTGTTCCCTCTCTCGCTGGCTGTTTCTATCTCTGTCGAATAAATAAATAAAATCTTTAAAAAAAAAAAAAGAAAAGAAAAGAAATATTTTCTAGACCATCCACTTATTTGTTAAAGGGGAAGATGTTGGCCCTCACTGTTTTAATGAGAAAAAACAATCATTTGAGTTAGGAGAAATTGTAGAATGTTGTCACAGAGGTTGTTAGGGAAGTAAGTTACAATGTTTGAGTGTATGGGCTTGAGCCTTTTGCTTCTAGCCATGAAAGCCTACAGGAATTTCCCTTTTGTTGTGAACAGTTACAAAACTGGACCAATTATGTGAAACCCTGAGGGAAAGGAAACAAATGAAGTGAGATCAACACTTGCCCCAACTCACTGCCCAGAGGCCACATAGGAGAGAAGTGGAACAGAACAGAGCTCACTGGTCTTGCTGAGTTCAGAGGACAAAGATCAGAGTTTGAGGAGATCAAGAATTTCAGGGCAGAATACAGGAGGTGAGGGTGCTTCATGAAGAGAGACATCTGCAGAATTGCTCCTTCAGTCTTTAGCTATAAATTTGTCTGCATGCATAAAAGCAACTACTTAAGACTGGAGAGAGAATCACTAGAAATAGGCCAAAAAATTACAATAGATGGGAATAGTTCATATTCCTATCAACCAGAATGGAGAGATCTCACAATGTGTGTGTGTGTGTGTGTGTGTGTGAGAGAGAGAGAGAGAGAGAGAGAGCTAGACAAAGGACAGAGCCAATAATATTGCAAAGGGATCTTACGGTCAGAACTGGAATATATAGCTAGAGAAATCAACATGAACAATGTAATCAGTGACCGGTGGGAGTATGACCATATCAGCTGTGACAGTGCCGGTGACCAAGAATCTAGGACCATGAAGAGATGATTGTATATCCTGGAAGATTCCAGCACAGGATTCTCTGTAAATGCGCACTGTGAATGTCACCTAGAAAGAAAGAGGTAGAGAAGAAAAGGAAGGACCTGAATTTAACTTAGTTTAAGTTGTAAATGATTGAGAAATTACTAGATTTGACTACATTTACCTGGATTGTTTTCTGTCTCTAGAAAATATGTTCAGTTATAGGAAAATAAAATAATTTACATATAGCAATTTATAGTTTTAAAAATTGTCTATTGCATATTGCTTAATGTTATGGGGCCTGATACATCATCTTTGAAATAGAGAGAATAATATTGCCTTCACACAACTGAATAAGGTTTGAAGGAGTAATTTGTGAAAAACAAAAACTTTATACATTTAGAAGAAAATTTCCAATATGACTGTTAGGTGAACTTAGGTTTTCTTGGGGGTTTTTGTTATTTTTCTTCAAGTTCTATGCCCAGCATGGGGCCCAAACTCATGACCCTGAAATCAAGAGTCTCATACTCCAACAAGTGAAATAACCAGGCCCCCCTAAGCTTCAGTTTGTAAACCAATATGATTTCCGTTGTTTTATAATTGCTCTGGCTACAGTGTGTGTGATGACTTGAAGAAGGAAAGGTCATTAAGAAGAGACTAGTTAGGAGGCTTCATAATTGTTCATCCAACAGGGAATGAGGACACCTTAGGAAATTGCAGTGTATGTGGGTTCAAAAGCTTTTCCAATGGTAGAAATGGGGGAGGGGATTAAGGAGGAGACAGAGATGACTCCAAGGTTTCAGGCTTCATGGCTAAGAGGACAAGGATGACTTTAACAGAGTTCAAAATTAAGGATGTTAGGTTTTGGAGAAAGATGAGTTCAATTTAAAGCATGTCGATATAGAGGACAAAGATGCCCTCACAAGAAAAGTCAACAGTAATGTAATGGTTACGAATGAGGGTGTGGTGTGGCTCTGGAGGCAGACTCTTGCAAAAGTTACTTAAGCCCTCAGTGCTTCAGTTTCCTTTTGTGGAGAATGGTGGTGAAAATAGCATATACTTCATGGATTTGTTGGGAAGCTTGAATAGAAAGTCATCCAAAAGGAACACTTAGAATGACACCATCTTTGAATGTAGCTATTGTGACCGTTGTTGGTGGGAGGACAGTACCAAGGACATGAGGAAAGAGCACTGCCCATTGATCCGGGTGACAGGAGATATAGCTCTGAACACTTAACTAGCTGGGGACTTTGAACAAAGGATTCAGCTGGACCTCAGTTCGTTCATCTGTGAAAACAAGGGACTAGGTAGGCCCCTTATAGTTTTTACTATTCTATGATTATGTTGAGACTGAAAGTAAAATTTGTCACAGATAAATCATAAAGGAAATAATTTATTCACAGATAATGGAACAATCAATGATGTTCATCACATTTTTAAGTACCTGTGTGTCCCTAAGACATATTTTTTGCATTTAAAGCACATTAGAAATGTAGACATGGTAAAGGTAAAAGGCTTTTTTGAAATTTGCCTCTGGAGATTTTTTTTAAAGATTTTATTTATTTATTTGACAGAGAGAGCACACGCACAGGTAGGCAGAGCAGCAGACAGAGGGAGAGAGAGAAGCAGGCTCCCCGCTGAGCAGAGAGCCTGATACAGGGGCTCGATCCCAGGACCCTGGGCTCATGACCTGAGTCAAAGGCAGACATTTAACCAACTGAGCCACCCAGGCGTCCCTGGAAGGTTTTTTTTTTTTTTTTTTGAATTTTGAATTTCAACTGTGCATTATTCTAGTGGCTTTTCTATTTACCTGTCACTATAAATTTTCTGCAGGGTTTCTGGTAGATGTATGGAGCCTTCTCCTGTTATGTTTGGCTTAGTGATGTTACAAAACAGCTGTCTGGATACTTACTTCATCTGCAAGAATAGGGTATTTCATTTGTCAGGATTTTCACTTGTTAAAAAGAATCCCAGTCTCCATAGACAGGGTATTAATTTGCTCTTTTTTGATAAGCCTTCTAGGGCAGAATGCAATCCTCTTCCCATTAGGTTACTAGAAATTTTTATTAATAGAAACATGCTAAGCACCTAAACAAAGCTAAGATTTGCATGTGGCACATATGGGGAAAAGCTTATGAAGGGGAGGAGCTTTAAAGAGAAAATACCAAAAGGACTCCCTCTTAATAGCTTATACTCCCTCTACCATTTTGCCTTTAATAGGGGAGATTTTTTTCACCCTAATTAACTTCTTCTATCCCTTTCTGGTTTGCAAAATTTGACACTCACCCATATGTATTGAACAAAATCATTTTTCACTACGTCCTTTGTAAAATGCAATATGTGGAATATGGTTGAAATAATAGGATGGAGTCCAATGAGTCACCTCTAAAAATCAGCCCAAATTACTTTATTATCTCGTATTCAGGTCAGAAACTTTCTTCATATGACACATGTTTACTATTCACTTTAGATATATTTTCAAAGTGTTCAGCTATCAAATGAGAAATCAAATACAAAAACTGTGTTGCAGTTTATATATTTTCCAATTTTTCATGTGGATAGGGCTTCAAATATTAATGAAGAGGAAGAGAGGTTGTCAACTTATTTAGGAAGCCAAATCTTCAATTCTCAGATTACTCAAAGTCTTATTGCACATGGGTGTGTATGTATTGTTTCTGTGTATATTGGCACAGAAGGGGTTTTGTTTTGCCTTGTGAAAGAACCACTTAGGGAAAACCTGGCAGACATTGTGAATAGCTTTGATTTAAAATTTTTTCTTATCAGTTGAAAAACAGTTGAAAAACACCTGGACCACTAACTGTGCATTGTGTGGAAATGTCTAAAAATGTGCCTGCCTGGAAGTGTCACAGAGGGCCATGGTCCTCACTCTTGTCTTCCAGTGCCAAGCCACATCTATTCTGTGATCTTTGGTTTCGTCAGATGGCAGATGCTTCCTCATTTCATTACACAAATAGTGAAATTCCAACTAATATGAAAACTTTATAAATAAAATCTGGTAATTTGTACCTGAGTCTAAGAAGATATTTTAAATTTATATGTATATATAATTGTGTATTAATTATTTTAAAGCTGT
The DNA here is from genome assembly GCF_002007445.2 of Ailuropoda melanoleuca. NCBI lineage: Eukaryota > Metazoa > Chordata > Mammalia > Carnivora > Ursidae > Ailuropoda > Ailuropoda melanoleuca. The sequence goes on along the minus strand of NC_048219.1, from coordinate 56,212,789 downwards.
TTAAGTAGAAATGATTTTATGTTAGTAGTCTTAACATAGGCTTTTTGTCTTAAAAACATTTTTACTGGGATGCCTGGGTGGCTCAGTCAGTTAAGCATCTGCCTTCAGCTCAGGTCTTGATCCCAGGGTTCTGGGATCAAGTATTACATCAGGCTCCTTGCTCAGCACAGAGTCTGCTTCTCCCTCAGCCTGATGCTCCCCCTGCTTGTACTCTCTCTCTCTCTCTCTAATAGGTAAATAAAATCTGTAAAAATATATATATTTTTTACTGAGTCAGGAATCTTGTTATAGTGTAAATATGGGTCTTGGGTTTTTAGTCCTGCTTTAGCCCCTATGACTGAGGAAAGTTACTTAAAGTTAATGGGACTTGGTTCCCTGATTTCTATGACTCCTAAGATCTCTTCTGATTTTAATATTCCATGGTTCCGTAAGTTATATCATGTGCTAGTTTCTTTTCATTTAATTCTCCAGTTCAGAAATTTATTACACATATATCTGCATCTAGCTTTGACATCTATTAGGTGATCAATAAATATTTGTTAAAGTATTGGGGTGTTTTGCTGTTTCTGATGGGTTGTGAAATTACGATAATTTCACAGCTTTTTATATTGGGCTGTTATTCATCTTTATTTTTGTCAAATGATATTATTGCTGCTTTAACATTTACTTCTTCTCTGCCACAGCTTTGTGCATGATGTCGAGTTGGTTTTTATGTGTTCTCATTAAGGTATTTCAGAGAGGAATCTGCAGGAGAAACTCTTTCACTATACCTTATCTTGGTCACTCTAAAAAGATAGAGGGTGGCTCAGTAGGTTAAGTGGCCGACTCTTGATTTCAGTTTAGGTCATGATCTCGGGTCCTGGGATCCAGCCCTGGAAGCCCCTCAATGTGTCTGGGCTCTGCATTCAGTGGGGAGTCTGCTTCAGGATTTTCTCTCTCTCTCTCTCCCTGTGCCCCTCCCCCACTCACACACACACTCTCTCTCACTCTCTCAAATAAAAAAGTCTTTAAAAAAATGAAAGGTAAAAAGATAGATACAAATATTTTCGTAATCATAAAATAACCCAGAAAATAAATTTTACTTTTATTCGGTTCGACTTTAGTAGTGAAAAAAAGCCCAACATTCTGATACTGGCCAGTTGCTCTATGGAGAGAAATGGTACCCCAACTCTATCCATTGGAAAACTTATTAGAGACAAATATTAGGTACACTGAGCTTGGGAATACATATCCTTTCTTCTAAGGCTCTTAGATGGATATACTGAATAGAAAAAAAATTACAGAAAAACGAATTTTTCCTGTTTAATAAAATAATTTTAAAATTATAACATTTGTTCCCTTAACTTTGATTTTTTTCCATCATATAGTTTCAATTAATCTTTAAGTGAGGGCTAAACTATTTAACTCAGTCATCAGATATACTTACTGAGATAGTATATTAGTTCTTTAAAAATGCCTAATTCTATAGGATCTATATTCAGCTTCCTCTATTTTCTGTATTTAATACTAACACCACAGTGGCTTAATATGCCATTTGTAATGGAGAGAGAGTTAATTAGTTATGCTAGTAAGAAGCAAACTTTAAAGCATTTAATACATTTTATATTATTATTTGTTCTGAGAGACTAACTCAAGATTTATATGGTTCAGTTATAATAAATAAATAAAGGGAAGGGAAGCCAAAACTTCCCTGGTGTTGAGGAAAAACCCCTGCTTTCTAACTTCCTATGAATGGCAGTATTGTTCACCACAGTGCAGGGAACCGGGACCTTGCCATTCCATACTTAGGCTTGTTTTTATTTTTAAGGAATATCGGAAAATTGTGGAAATGAATGTTTTTTCTTTTTCTTCTTTCCTTAATACCTCATGGATCCTGACCTTTTCCTTTAAACTGGTTTAGTATGTGTTTCCTTTAAAATTGGTCACTGACCCAAAAATAAGTTTTTCTTTTTCCATGATCTTCTTTAAGAATTCTGTTAATAGCACACTAAACTGGATTACAAACTTACTGAATAAGTGCTTTGAATTCTGGGCAACCTTGGAATAAAGGGCACAGAAAGAGTAATACCGCATAAAACGAAATTGAGCAAGTTGGTATAAAGGACAGCAATGCAACTGTACGCTTGATGTGATCAACATCTTCAAGTGGCTTTATTAGCAATTTAATGGAATATGGTTATTCAAGCACAATAATAGCTTCAGTTGAAATGTCTGCTCTGCTCTTTTTCCCATACACTTTGGAAAGAGTTGAATGTGACAGTTGAGCTTTCAACAAGCTTCATGAATTTTAAATCCTTTTGAGACATAAAATGGGTTCCATGGCATGTAGTCCGTGTGGACAAGGAGTTGGCAGCCTCGCGGGTGTTATGGGATATCAGGTGTCTTCAACACACTGAGGATCTGGATTCACTAGGTGCATTCTGGGTCTGCTCTGCATATCCACAAAGAACAAAGGACCTCTTTCTGTCTAAAATTTAATAATTAATTATTTTGCAGTTGTACAGTTACTTTCCCAGCCATCGGTTCAAGACTTAAACTTCATATCATCGCAGAAGAAAACCTTTATTAATGTCTCAGAACAGATTAGTTTTTGGCAGTTAAATAATTTCAATTTTTTTTCTTTCTCCTATCTGATTCATGTATATTTAGAGAAGAAAACCTCTGTGAATTGTGACATAGATTTGTAGCCTCAAATCTTAACACATATCCTGATTGGTCCTGAAGTACTGCTTTAAATATTTAAATGTTTTATAAAGTTGTTCGCAAATTCTGTTACCACTATAAAAATCTGAATCTTTGCCTTGGGGATAAAAGTACTGAAGTATTCTGAAATTCAGTACAAGGAGCCTTACTAATTGTATCTGGAACTACCTTACAACAAAAAACTATTTTCAGAAGATAATTATTTAAGAAGTCCATTGTAATGCAATCTCAATTTAAAGTGTGAATTCATTCTTAAATTACCTTATAACAATGCCCCATATTTTATTTAAATATGGAATGTGGGTCCTTATAGTGTAATTTTATAACATGGGCAGAAAAACATTTCCATAAACACAGGAAATTTTGGAAGTTTATGTGACAGATTATTAGTAGTGGTATCTATAAACAGTATTGGGATTACAAGGTTTTTAATGGTTTCATTTTTACTGATCTGTCCTTTCTCATTTTTCTGCATGAATGTATGGAATGGGATGTGTTACCTTTTTCATCTCAAGTCTAGGGAGAGTGGGTTTTACAGAGACCTCTCAGAGAGTTGATAAACATTTCCTGCAGCTGGGAAATGCACTGGGCACAGGTCTAGGAGATCTGAAGAGCGAGAAACTGGGTGACTAATGGCTTAGATACAGAGCCAGAAATGTGCCACTTTGTTGGGGACAGACGCACTGCCAGAGTTTGTGGAAGTGTTTGCGTGGACTAGAAATGCAGGAGCAAAAGCTGGGCTGGGGCTGTTTCAAGTCCAGTCCAAGGGTATAGCCCACAGAAGCAAGGGGATCCCCACAGTGAGAGCCTGAATGGAGTGAACCACAGGTGAAACAGAGGCTGGTAACTAAAGTGAAGAATACTCCTACAATGTGGCTACAAGTGGTCCATTCTTCCTTATCCAGAGTCACATCAGTATTTGAATGTTTAGAATAGCAGACAGCATGCATTAACAAGCCATGTCCTCTGTGCATAGATCTGCCTTGGGAGTGGTTCCTACAGTTGTAGGTAGTAGATGAAGTTTTAAATGTTCAGGTATTTCTCAACTTTTATCACCAGTGATGCAACAGTCATTATCCACTAACCAACCATAGCTCTTTTCATTTGATCACATTTCCTTTTAATCTTTGTTAACAGTCATACTCTTAATAAAATGTTGCAATCTAGTTTTTTAACAGCTAAATTTATCCATATTTTTATTCTTAGAGATACCTCTTAGTTTCTCCCTGGGTATTTGTAAGAATACACTTCAGTTCATTGCACAAGAACTAAATGACATTAATCACTAAAGGGACAGAATGTTAAATTGTGTTCTGAAGACCTGAAAGAACTAATCTACTTTTCAAAGTTCCTGAGGTACTGTCCAAGAGAAACTGAATCAACAAGAAAATCTGGCTAACTATAATGTCAATAAGAAATACTTAGGGAGTGTATTTGTGTAATACTAAAATGTATTTCGCTTTGTGTTTGGCATAAACATTACTGTGTTCACTTCATATTTATTTCCAGGTTTGAGTGTCAACTTATATGATACTAAATTTAGTTCAGATACATTAAAAAACTTTACAAACTATACCCACTGTTAAACAAAGTAGTTTTTGCCAGCAGATTGTGTGCTTTGTTAGACTATAAGCTTTGTACATTTATAATAAGCACATTCCTGTTGTGAAATGGAATGCGTCTGATCCATGATAAATCTGGTTGAGAGACAATGGAACTTAGCCAGCTCAGCCCTGGTTCAAGGAAAAAGACAATAAATAGGGGCAATGACATTTAGGAGAATCTAATTTCATCATGCACTGACTCATCAGAAGAGAATCTAGATGGCATTAAGGTTATTGTACTTTAAGAATTACTCAGAACCAGCTACAAAGTGCCTTCCATGTTATAGAAGCGACTAGTAGCTTTTCCTCAGATCAATGTTTTAGTTGAAAGTTAATACTTGGTGATAAATTGGAAACAGAAATAAACTTTAAAAAGAGAGAGAGAGAGAGAAAAAAAAACTGTAAGGATAAGAATGTTACCATATTTTTCTAAAACAATTTGGGAAAGGCCAAACTCACCAGCTAGACAATAATTAGTTTTCCTTGGTAAAACGTTGACTGGAATGTTTCTATTAGGAAAATATTATCGAACTGTTCCAGTCTCAGTCCAGCTGAGGATACCGAGATTCGATAACAGAGACGAGAAATTACTCACTATTTTTGTTACCGCTGTTGGACTTTGGACAGCTGTCAAAAACAAGAACAACTTCTTGTAACTAGCCATTTTATACAACTATGGTTGGAAATAAGCCTGTACTTAATATTTATAAGCGTACAAATATTCAGCGGGTGGTTTTTCACTAACGTATTTTAAATAAGCTCTAGGAGAAGCAAATGTTTGAACATATGACAGAAGGTGAATATTTACAAAATCACTTGCCATGCTACAGCTTGGAATCAGAAGACAACTTCTCGGAATGAATTACTATGTCCCCTACTAACAATGACTGCAGCCTGTCAAACCATCCCTAATGAAGGCTGCAATCACAAAACGCAAAAAAATCTAGGATGAGGAAGGAAAAAAGAAAAGCAGCATTCCCCCCAAAAATAATCCCAGCATTCCAAAAACCATCCTAAACATTGTATTCAAACACTGGGCAATGTGGTACAGTTTAAAAAGTACCAACTTGTACCAGTTGTGAAGAAAGTTTCAATCGGTAAAAAATTAGTAAGTATAATATTTTATAAAGATACGCAGCCTTATTCATTTTTAGCACATACAACAGTCATTTAGGATATACTAATGAAGGGTTTCTAAATTGAGATCTTTAGCAAACCTACTTGAATAAGTGAGTAAGAATGTTTTAATTAGCACAGCAAGCACCCATTTAGTCCTGTGGTGCTTTGGTACGAATTATTTTGGACTAATTGATCTAAAATGTGTTTGAAAGTTGTTCTTTCTATAGCCTTGCTAACTCTGCTTAATGAACTTCACCTTGTCTCCTGTTTGAAGTGATCACAATTTCAAAATGTATGGTTTCTGAAAGAATGAAATCTTACACTACTGCTATGTTTTATAACATCCACAAAACTGAATCTAACAAAAAAATGCACAGGCATGTGACAATAAGTAGCACTTGAAGCCTTAACATGCCTATGACATCCGGAAAGTTCATTACAATCCACTGATTTTTTTTCCAGACCTTTTATCCAGGTAGTATCTGTGCAATCATAATGTATGTGTGTTAAGTAGTCTTTTCCTGCCAAAGGGGGATTATTCCTTCCATTGTTGCAACCAGCCACCATACTGTGCAACAGAATGCCTCAGAAATATCTCCAGGAGTCTATTTCTTGGAATACAGTTAAGAGGAATTGTCAAGGCCAGATTTCTCACATCACTTCCTGCAGAACATAGTTTGAGAGAGTTCTAACTTCCCTTGGTTTTATGGCTTACTTCCAGTTCCCACTACACCCCCAGAAGGCTAAGTTAATACATTCAAATGTGGTGATCTCTCCATATTGAGAATATCTAGAAGGCATTTCAAACACAGCTTGGCTAAAACAGAGCTCTTGAATTTTCTCCCTAGATGTGTTCCTCTCCTCTGCCTTTTCTATATCAGGAATTAGTGCTATCATCCACCCAATTGCTCAAGTCAAAAATCTAAGTCATTCTTGTTTGTTTTCTTTCCTTTACCCCGACATCTAATCCACCACCAAGTCCTGCCAACTGTCCTTCAAAACCCGTCCCAGATTCTGCCGGTTTTGTGTGGTTTTGTTGTTGTTGTTGTTGTTGTTGTTGTTGTTGTTTTGTCTCCACTATCATCACCGTTGTCGAACCCACCATTATCTTTTGCTTGGACCACTACAGATGCCTCTTAGTTATTCTCTGCTTCTATTCTTGCCTTCCAGTCCATTTTCCACAAGGCAGCTAGCCAGAATTCTCTTTGTAAATTAGATTGTGTCACTCTCCTCCTTCATATTTCCAGTGGCTTCTGATAACACTTAAAATTCAACCCTTGATGCTAGTTTACTAAGTTTTTTATGGTTTGTCCTCTGCCTACATCCCCAGCTTTATCTAGTACTTTGCTGTATTCATTTTTGAGAGCTGTCATAGCAAATTACCACACACTGAGTGGCTTAAACAATAGAAATTTATTTTCTTATAATTCTGGAGCCTAGATGTCTGAGATCAAGGTGTGGGCTGGGTTGTTTCTCCTGAAGCCTCCCTCTGGATTGCAGATGGCCACCTTCTACACCTCCCCTTATGTGTTTACATGGTCTTCCCTTAGTACCTGTCTCTGTCCTAATTTCTTTTCATACGGATGCCAGTCATATTGGATTAGGACCCATGCTAATGGCCTCATTTTAACTTAATTACCTCTTTAAAGGTCTAATCTCCAAATTCAATTGCATTTCAAAATACTGGGGGTTAGGGGCGCCTGGGTGGCACAGCGGTTAAGCGTCTGCCTTCGGCTCAGGGCGTGATCCCGGCGTTATGGGATCGAGCCCCACATCAGGCTCCTCCGCTATGAGCCTGCTTCTTCCTCTCCCCTTCCCCCTACTTGTGTTCCCTCTCTCGCTGGCTGTCTCTATCTCTGTCGAATAAATAAATAAAAATAAAAAATAAAAAAAAAAATAAAAAAAAAATCTTCAAAATACTGGGGGTTAGAACTTCAACATATGAATTTTGGGGGGAGACAATTCATCTCATAACACTTGCCCTGTTCGTTTAGCCCCATACTGGCTATCTTTCTGTTCCTTGAACAAATTAAACTTGTTCCCACCTTAAGATGTTTGCATTGGCTCTTGTTGGAACATTCTTCTCCCTGATGGCAACGGTTGATTCTTTCAGTCGGCTCATACATATGTCACATGTTCTGAAAAGCTATTATTCCTAACCTCCCAATCAAGCCCACTCATTTTCTAGGCACACCTTGATATGACATGTTCAGTTCCACATCACAACAATGAAGTGAGCCAATTGAATTTTTTGGTTTCCCAGTACATATAAAAGTTATGTTTATACTATAGCCTTTTAAGTGCATAATAGCATTATGTTTGAAAAACAATATGTATACTATAATTGAAAACTACATTATTGCTAAGAAAATAATGCTATAATCATCTGAGCTTTCAGTGAATCCTTTTGCTGGGGGAGGGTCTTGCCTCAGTGTTGATGGCTGCTGACTGATGGGGGTCGTGGTTGCTGAAGGTTGAGGTGGCTGTGGTAATTTCTTAAAATAAGACAACAATGAAGTTTTCCACATCGATTGACTCTTCCTTTCACCAGCAATTTCTCTGTAGCATGTCATACTGTTTGATAGTATTTTACCAACAAAACTTCATTCAAAATTGGAGTCTGTCATCTCAAACCCTGCCATTGCTTTATCAACTAAGTTTGTGTAATATTGTATATCCTTTGTTGTGATTTCAATAATCTTCAGAGCACTACACCAGGAGTAGATTCCATCTCAAGAAACCACTTTCTTTGCTCACTCATAAGAAGCAAGTCCTCATCCATACAAGTTTTATCATGAAATTTCAGCCATTCAGTCACATCTTCAGGCTTCACTTCTAATTCTAGTTCACTTGCTGTTTCCACCACATCTGTAGTTACTTCCTCTACTGAAGTCTTGAGCCCCTCAAAGTCATCCATGAGAGTTAGAACCAACATCTTCCAAATCCTGTTAATGTTGATACTTTGACCTCTTCCCACGAATCACCAATGTTCTTAATGGCATTTATTGAAAACCTTTCCAAAAGGTTTTCAATATACTTTGCCCAGATCCATCAGAGGGATCACTATCTTTGGCACATATAGCCTTACAAAATGTATTTCATAAATAACAAGACCTAAAAGTTAAAGTTACTTGTAGATCCATGGGCTACAAGATGTATTAGCAGGCATGTAAACAATATTAATCTCATTGTCCTCTCCTCCATCAGAGCTCTTGGGTACCAGGTGCATTGTCAATAAGCAATAATTTTTTTAAGGAATCTTTTTTCCTGAGCTGTAGGTCTCAATAGTGGGCTTAAAATATTCAGTAAACCTTGTTTTAAACAGATGTGCCATCATCCAGGCTTTATTGTTCCATTAATAGAGCATTAATAGATTTATCATAGTTCTTAATCCTAGGATTTTCAGAAGGATGCATAAGCATTGGGCTTTGACTTAAAATGATGATTTTAAAGGGGGTGGGGGCACTTCATTAGCCCCTAACAGCAGAGTCAGGCTGTCCTTTGAAGCTTTCAAGTCAGGCATTGACTTCTCCTCTCTAGCTAAGAAAGTCCTAGAAAGCATCTTCTTCCAGTAGAAGGCTGTTGCATCTACATTGAAGATCTGTCGTTAGTGTAGCCACCTTCATGAGCTCTCGTCGCTAATCTTCCGCGTAATTTCTGCCGCTTCTATGTCAGCACTTGCTGCTTCACCTTGCACTGCTATGTTTTGGAGAAGGCTTCTTTCCTTAAACCTCATGAACCAACCTCTGTTGTTTCAAAATTTTCTTTTGCAGCTTCCTCACCCCTCTCAGCCTTCATAGAAGTTAGGGCCTTGCTGTGAATTAGGCTTTGGCTTAAGGGACTGTGATGGCTGGTTTGGTCTTCTATCCAGACCACTAAAACTTTTTCCATATCAGCAATAAAGCTGTTCTGCTTTCTTTTCATTTCTGTGTTCACTCGAGTTAACACTTTTAATTTCCTTCAAGAACTTTTTCTTTGTATTCACAACTTGGCTGTTTGGTGCAAGATGCCTAGCTTTCTTCCTAACTTGGCTTTTGACATGCCTTCTTCACTAAGCTTAATCATTTCTAGCTTTTGATTTAAAGTGAGACTCAGCCTTTCCTTAGAGGCCCTTGTAGGGCTATTGGTCTAATTTCAATATTGTTGTGTCTCAGGGAATACGGAGGCCTGAGCAGAGGAGGAGAGATAGGGAGACAGCTGGCCAGTGGAACAGTCATACATACAACATTTATCAATTAAGTTCGCCATCTTATATGGTGTGATTAGTGGCTCCCCAAAACAATTACAGTAGTGACATCAAAGATCACTAATCACAGATCCCCATAACAAAGAATGAAAAAGTTTGAAGTATTGTAGGAATTACAAAAATGAACACGTTTTGAGACACAAAATGAACACATGCTATTGGTAAAATGGCATTAATAGTCTTGCTCAATGCAGAGTTGACACAAGCCTTCAATTTGTAAAAAAAAAAAAAAAAAAAAAAGTAGATGCAAAGTGCAATAAAGTCCCATAAAATGAGGTATGCCTGTATGTCACATACCTTGAATAAACTCTCTATATAATACCTACTACTACCTAATATTTTTCTATTATTTATTGTCTATCTCTCCATTTTCCCACAAGAATATTCACAAGGATCTTCTCTTCACTGATGTATTTCTAGGGCCCACAATAGTGCCAAGTGTATTAAGAATGTTGAATAGATATTTTTTGAATAACTGGGTAAATGAATGAAATTATTAAAGATGATAAAGAGAAGACTGGCAGTTAATGATTATTGTGACAAATAGACCAAGGATAGTTTTCCCACTTGGAGGTCTTTAGAAATAAAGATCAATCTGCTTACCATTGAAATGCCATAGGAGTTGTCTAGAAGAGGTCACCCCACCTTGCAACTATGCCTTGGCTAGACAAAGTGGATATTTTTAAGTGAGCCATAAGTTTATTATAACATTTCTAGAAATTATGTGTAACGTGCAGAGTTTTTCAGCTATTCCTTCAGTAAATATGTGGAGAGTCTGTTGTGGCCAGATCTTTTGTTAGTAGAACGCCCTGGGAAACATGGGAGTGCATAGAAGGTATATCCAGCCCAGCCAAAGCCTCCCGGTGGGGTGGGCCCTGGGGTCTCTTGGAAGGCTTTTAAGGCAGCTTAATGCCTACAAGGTATTAATTGTGTACTGGACATACAAAATATTTGTCACACTTTACACCTGTTTGCCTTTATAAATGGCAGCATACAGCTTCTCTGAACTTTTATGGGCACTTCAAGTTCTATGTCCGGTGCTTATTTTGGATGGCGTGTGCAGCAAATCTTTATGCTTCTCAACTTTTGGGAAAATTACTTTAAAATGTGAGTACCTTGTCAGTTCCCTAGTTTTTAACATACTAAATGTTGCGAACCTTTTAGCAGGTAACACTTATTTTTATTTGGTGTTTGGTGACAAATCATATTTCTGTTTGTTCTCTGCAGACGGAATGTCAGTGGCTCTTAGACACTCAGTACATGTATTGTGTCATTATTTTCAACAAGGAAATGGGCCACTTGAATTAGTAAATTTTATGTCAGGAGAGTGACAAGACCAGCAGAGCTCCTGCCTTGTTTTTCATTTAAAAAGATAAATGTTACTTTCAGTCTTCTTCTGGGAAACTGTCTTGTTGTGACATCTTTATGGAGGGGCCTCTGGATTTTTGTCTGGTTTTTGTTTTTTTGTTTTTGTTTTGTTTTGGGTTTTTTTAGTATAGTTGACACACAATGTTGCATTGGTTTCATGTGTACAACTTAGTGATTTGACAAGTTTATACATTATGCTGTATGTTCCCCACTAGTATAATTACCATCTGTCCCATTACCTCACTGTTACAGTATCGCTGACTATATTCCTTATGCTCTGCTACTTATTCCCGTGATTTACTCCTTCCATAACTGGAGGCCTGTATTTCCCTCTTCCTTTCACCCATTGTGCCCAATTCCCCACCCTCTTTGCTCCGGCAACCATTGGTTTGTTCTTTGTATTTATAGCTCTGATTCTGCTTTTTTTCAATTCATATTTTTAGATTCCATTTATGAGTGAAATCATAGGTATTTGTCTTTTTCAGTCTGACTTATTTCACTTAGCATAATTCTCTCTGGGTCCATCCATGCTGTCTCAGATGGTACAATCTCATCCTTTTTATGGCATGTAATATTCCAGTGTGTGTGTGTGTGTGTGTGTGTGTGTGTGCGCGCACGCACGCATGTGTATACCACATTTTCTTTATCCGTTTGCCTATTGATGGACACTTAGGCTGCTTCCATGTCTTGACTATTGTAAATAACCCTGCAATAAATGTAGGGGTGCATATATCTTTTTGAGTTAGAGTGTTAATTTTCCCTGGGTAAATACCCAGTGGTGGAATTATTGGATCATATGGTATTTCTATTTTTAATTTTTTGAGGAAACTCCATCCTATTTTCCACAGTGGCTGTACCAATTTACATTCCCACTAACAGTGCACAAGGTTCCTTTTTCTCCAACACCCTCACCAATAATTGTTATTTCTTGTCTTCTTGATGTTAGCCATTCTAACAGGTGTGAGGCGATATCTCATTGTGGTTTTGACTTGCATTTCCCTGATGATGAGTGATGTTGAGTGTCTTTTCATGCATCTGTTAGCCATCTTTATGTCTTCTTTGGAAAAATGTCTATTCAGGCCCTCTGCCCATTTTTTTATTTATTCATTTTTTTAATTTAAGTTTTTACTAAAATTCCAGTTAGTTAACATACGGTGTAATATTAGTTTCAAGTGTACGATATAGTGATGCAACACCTTAACACACTTGACACTATTGTAGGCCCTAGAAATACATCACCCAGCGCCCCTCACAAGTGCACTTCTTAATCCCCATCACCTATTTAACCCACCTTCCCTCTGGTAACCATCAGTTTGTTCTCTCTAGTTAAGAGTCTGTTTCTTGTTTTGCCTCTCTCTCTCTCTCTGTCCCTTTTTCCCCTTTGTACATTTGTTTTGCTTTTTAAATTCTTCATATGAGTGAAATTGTATGGTATTTTTCTTTCTCTAACTGACTTATTTTGCTTAGCATTATACTCTCTAGCTCCATCATGTTGTTGCAAATGGTAAGATTTCATTCTTTTTTATGGCCGAGTAATATTCTATTCTATTATATAGAATAGAATAATAGACTAAAGAAAATGTGATATATGTATATATTCATTTGTCAATCGATGGGTACTTGGGCTGTTTCCATAATTTGGCTGCTGCAGATAATGCTGCATGGATCCCTTTGAATTAGTATTTTTGTATTCTTTGGGTAGATACCTAGTAATGCAATTGCTGGATCATAGAGTAGCTCTGTTTTTAATTTTTTGAGGAATCTCCATACTGTTTTCCAGAGTGGCTGCACCAGTTTCCTCTGCCCGTTTTTTAATCAAATTGTTTGTTTTTTTGGTGTTAAGTTGTATAAGTAACTTACATATTTTGGATATTAACCCCTTATGAGATATGTCATTTGCAGATATCTTCTCCCATTCGGTAGGTTGTCTTTTTGGTTTATTGATGGTTTCCTTTGATGTGCAAAAGCTTTTTATCTTGGTATAGTCCCAATAGTTTATTTTTGCTTTTGTTTCCCTTGCCTTAGGAGATGTATCTAGAAAAATGTTGCTATGGCTGCTGTCAAAGAAATTACTGGCTATGCTCTCTTCTAGGACTTTTTATGGTTTCAGGTCTTATGTTTATGTCTTTAATCCATTTTGAGTTTATTTTTGTGTATGGTGTTAGGAAGTAGTCCAGTTTCATTCATGTACATACAGCAGTCCAGCTTCCTGGAGCAGCCTTTGAATATCTAGAAATTTCTAAATAATGAGAGGGATCTTTCCTAGTTTTCTTCAGAGCTATTTTTATCTCTCCTGGGTACTCTGGCCCCATTGATTTTCCTTCTGAATTCCTATCAAATCTTTCTATTCCCATGTCCTCCAGATCTGAGCACTAGTGGAGAGATGAGAGTGTTGGCACATTAACTTCCAACTCTGACATACAGAGCTGTAGTAATTGTGCTTCATCTACAGACTTGAGACAGTATAATACTTCCTTTTGGCTTTACAAACTATTATTTACAATCTGCTGTTTTCTATAGACAGGATGGTCTGAGTGTCACCAATGGCATTTGATCAACATTCTTATCAGCATGATAGAAGTTATTATCAGTTAAAATAACTCCTTACATATTGTGTAATTTGTTGAATGGCAAGCCGTGGTATATTTCTGGAGAAAGAAAAGCCCTCCATGTAATACTTGTCTCTACAACAGAACTTAATGCGTTTCAGTAATGTGGTCTAAATTGGATACTGCTTGTCAGTTTTGTTATATAAGTAAATGAGTTGCTTTCAGCTGCAACTAACAGAGACTCAATTCAAACTGGTTAAGGAAATGAAAAATCACATATGGCAAGAACTTCAGGACTCCAGGATTGATTGATTCATCAGCTCAACGGTGTCATCAAGGACCCAGTTCTTTCCATCTTTCTGCCCTATCATCCTTGATGACAGTTGTGTTCTCAGACCAGCACCAGTGCCAGGTACCATATCCGGACAGGGCAATGTTCAAAAGAAGAGGTGGGATTACGTTTCTCTCTATACCTCCAGGATCCTCTCAACAGACTTCCCCTCTGTGGCCAAAATCAGGTTATTTGCGCCAATCCCTGGTGAGGGGGATGGAACTACCATGACTGATTCAGAGTAGGAGCTACCTGAAGGGATATGGTATTATTAAGTGAGGTAACCCATGTAAAATCACCCAGCACAATGCTGAGCACTTAGAGCTTAATAAATTTTACATATTATTAATGATGATAAGTTAAGTCTGTGATATTAATATTGTAAAAGAGGGCCAGAGTTATGAGTAGTTAAGAGGTAGATTCCTCAGCCCTTGGGGATACTGATTCTATGTTGAGGAGGTAGAGATGACAAGCCCCACTTGCGTGTAGTGGGTGCACCTAAAAAGCCCATCTACAGTGCAGGGTTGTAGGATGAAGGTTCAGATCTTTTGAAACAGCACAGAGAAGGTTCCTACTCATAGGAAGAGATTGGGATAAGCTACTGGAACAGGACTCCCAGGAAAAGAACCAAAGTAGCACCTAGGTATATGGTCTAAAGCGGAACAAAGCGTAAAGAATGACTTAATGCTGAGTCTCAGGAGGATTGGCCTGGAGCTTGTTAGCTCCCCCTTTTCAGATGGTGATTGATGCTGGGAACTGGGAAGGGATGAACCCAAAATTGATGAAGTGTCCTCTACTACATTTAGATATGAGAACGTACACGGAGGTTAGCAGCTAAGCGGGGCCTGATAGCTGTTTTCTCATAAGAAAATTACTGATGCTCCACATAGTGTAATTATTATCACTGTTGGCAGGTAATTAGCACTAAAAAAAAAAAAAACCCACAAAGTATCATAAGTTAGTGTTAAGTTGACACTCACACACCTTGTGTTCCAGATATAGTTTTTCCCACTACAGCAAAATCCTTCTGTTGGTTTCTGAGGGTTTTCATCCTACTCACATTTTTTAATCTAGTTTGGGGCTTACCATCTCTTCCCCCCATCAATATACTCAGCTTCTTGCTTCTGACTGAATTTCCTTAAACATCAGAATACTTTATGCGTGAATAACCATCTGGGATGTTTTCAGTAAACTCTCTTGGAGGGAAATAGAATTAGAGTCACATTTATGAATGCCGAAAAACATTTTGAAACTACAACTCTGAAATCTAGAGCTGGAAATGACTTCGTTTTTAAGCTCTACCCCCGCATTTTACAAATATGGAAACCAAGATGCTAAATATCCTGGTTAATTTTTAGAACTTGTCACTAAAAATAAACCAGTACATTTAGAAATCCATATCACTAGAGATAAACTAATAAGTTTAGAAATCCAAGAAATCAATGGGGAAAATGCAATGGATATTTAATAGTGTGTGGGAAATGTTTCAGAGATCATTGTCATGCAACAGTTACTATTATTAAAGCTCAATAAAAGGAAAATGAATGAGGTAGTTATAAAACTTTCATACATGTTGGCCATCGTGAATATCATGAGTTCCCAGAATAATCACAGGATTAATGGCATTTACTTGACTCTGTCTGATAACTTTTGAAGATTTTAATGTAACATACAATTTCCAGTTCTATTGACCATTTTCCTAGCACAGTAAGCCCTTAATTGATTTTTCATATATTAAGGGGAACTATTTTATTTATGATCTGAGAATCATCCAGAAACCCGTTTTATTTCTAAGGAAGACTTCCAGATGACCCAGCAGCAGGAATAGATAACCATTATTAACATTTTTATTTCTTAGTTTAAATGTTACTTCCTCAAAGTGACCTTCCGTGACCCCCTGAATCATGTACCCTTCTTAGTTCTCAAAGCACGCTGTTGTTTTCTTGCATAGCCCTTACCATAATGTATAACTATATGTTGACTTGGGTGAATCTTTAATATCTGTTACCCTAAAGGCACTATATAGCAGGGGTCATGTCTATTTTTTGATGACCGCTGATCGCTGTCTATCATGGTATCTAGCTCAGAACAGACCCTTGATATTTACTGAAGGAATGATACTGAGAATAAGATTGAGGTGGCTCAAGGCACATGTTTACTTTGTACTACTACTTAGGTATATACTTTTATCATTTTCACTTCTATGAGCAGTGTGTTAGATTGGTAACTTTAAAAAAACAGTATTGCAACTTGTTTTCCGTATTTTAAAATATAACTGTACATTTCAGTAAATCATGGATTAAGGAAGTTGGTGAATCTGGGACTTTAAACTCATGCAAAACATTGTTTTCTTGGGAATTTCTTAGGAACATCTTAAGAAATTTTGCACCATTTTCTGGACAAACAACTGGAAATAAGCATTTAGCTCAACATTTTCCTTCTGACCAAAGGCCTTTATAAATACATTTTCAAAATAAAATATGTTTAAATTTGGGGCTTTCTGTATTAGTTTTCTATTGCTGTGTAACCGCTTACCATAAACATAGCACTTAAAAGAACACCTACTTATCATCTCACAGATTTCACAGATTGGAAATCTGGGCATGGCATGACTGGTTGTTGGCTGGGCTCTGTTCTCATCTGGAGCTTAGATCTTCTTCCAGGCTCATTCAGGCTGTAGGCTGAATTCAGTTCCTTTTGGTTGTAGGATTGAGGTCCCTGTTTTTTGCTGGCTTTTGACTAGGAGTTGCTCTCAGTTCCTAGAGGCTGCTCTGTAGGAGTCCCTCCACAGGCAGGTCCTGACATGGCTGTTTGCTTTTTTCCAAACTGGTAGGACAACATCACTCTGACTTCCTCCATCTCTGACCTGCAAACTCCCTTTTAAGAGCTCACTTGATTAAGTCAGGCCCACCCAAGATAATCTCCCTTTTGATTAACTCAAGTCAACTAATTAGAGACTTAATTGCATCTGCAAAATATCTTTACCTGTGGCATAAAACATGCCTAATCACAGGAGTGATATGTCATCATATTTATATGTTCTTTCAACACTCAAAGGGAGAGATTGTTCCCCAGCCTATGCATCAAGTGCCGATAGCCTTGGGTATCTAAGAATTCTTGCTCCATATGTCCCAATGTGGTAGATTCTCAGAATCTTTCCCAGTTGATTGAGTTGGTTTGGAATATGTATGGTGACATGGTTTGGTGTGTATCTTCATGTCCGTATGCTTTTGTAATCTTATTGCAATTAAGATACATTTGTTGACTATCTAAAGATTGCTCTGCAAATAACTCCTCATAATCTGATCTAGAAATTGGAAGGATAAAGTAGTGGCTCCCAAAATTCATTAGTTTGTATTTGCTTAGGAAAACAAGAGGATCTTTAGAAACCAAACATAAGTTCACATTGTAGCCTCTTCCCCCCCATTCCTCCAGAATGTCTGAGTATACATTTTTATTCAAATAAATAAAGTGAACATAGTCTGTTTTTAAGAGTCTTATATCTTTTCTAATATTTATTTTCATTTGACTACATGATATATAAATTATCTTCTTGTTAGTGACAAGTTATATAGGGAAGAACACAGACTGCAGAGTAAAGTTCTCTGAGTTCAAATCTCAGCTCTGCTGCTGTAAGACCTTGGGCAAGTCACCTACTGTGTCTCTGCTTCCTCATCTCTAAAACAGAAATAATGCTTGTACTTGTTTGATTGGATTATGACGGTTAGATTAGTTAAATATGAGTTCTTAAGAGACTGGCACACTGGAAGACTATGTAAACGTTTGCTGTTATCATTGCTAATTAAATTCCTCCTAAGAGTTTTGTTCTTCCAATAGCAGAGGATTCCAATATGTTTTTACTTAGGAATTTTTAAGACTGAGTCATTTAGTATGTTAAGCCTCTCCTTGATCTTTTTTTTTTTTTTTTTTGGTAGGTCTGGTTAGTTTTAGTAATTTAATTAGCACATGTGGAAAAGTTAAGGAATAAACCACTCAACAAACCTCAGGCATCCCAAAGTTGAAGGGGGGTAATTCATATGCAAGCTGTCATTGGTGAGCATTCCTGATGTGGTTTATACATTCTGTTCCTATTACTTAGCATTTTAATTATACTATACCTTAGCGTCCTAAGGCCATAGCATACAGAAATGTCACTCATCTCTGAAATGAAGAGATCATGGAATCTAGAGTCACCGGGAATAGAATCTTGCCATACCAAGTGGACTTAAATGTACAGAGCTGGGATACAGAAGGCATGAGTTCAATTCTGTTGTGGGCTTTGCTTTGTAATGAGACTTCAGGAAAATTGTAATCACACAGTTCAGTGAATAGGAACACAAGCAAGAGCATGGACTCAGGAAGCTTGACTCAGCAGATCAGCTTCTATACCTGTATGTGAAATGGGTATACTAATGCCTGTCCTTACTGCCATCACAAGTATCTCATTATCACCAATATCCATAAGGTATACCTGCCCCACTGGCTTGTTATTTTCCCAGGAACACAGACTGTGCTTTTGTGTTTTTCTAAATATTTGTAGCCTGATTGAAAAAAAAAAAATTGGCATCTACTAAATGTTTGTTGAACTGAAATGTTGATTAAATGAGAAAAGATATATAAAAGCATGATAGAGACATTAAGTATTGTTATAAAAACAGCCAAATGTTCACTAGTTCAAGTGGCCACAGTCAAAGACGTGCTGATTAACAAAGAACATTAAAGTGGTACAAATGAAATGTGGCCTTTTGAATGTGACCAGGGACAACACAGTGTAACTTTGATGTATCAACAAGTTTCAAGCCAGCTGTGCCTTGACATGATAGAGATGTCACATCAACTTCTTGAGTGGCTTCCTTGGCATTATCTGCATGTCACACTTAACATTGAAAGGCTAAACAAAATCAACAAATTGAGAAAATGAAACTATTTGACTACCAACAAAGCCATGTTGCTGCTATTCAGCATTTAAGAGTATGAATAGGATAACAGTATAATTTTAAAGCTCTTATAATATGATGAGTAATAAAGGGACTTGGAACATTAAAATGGGCATTGAAAACCTAGTGGCAATAGTGTTGATAGCACAGCTCCCAACACGTGACAGGCCTGTGGGGGACAGAGACATATCGGCCACAGACCAGCCAAAGCCAAGGTCCTCATTTGGGGTCGTAAGATCTGGCACCGCACTGAGCAGAAGCAGCTAAAGGAAAGCAGCTTGGCAAACAAGTTGGCGCAGACTCTTAATGGGACTGCAGCACAAAACTGTTCATCAGGCCCTGTGAACACATTCATGACATCCAAAATGAAGATGTGAAACATTCAATGTGGACGTTGTTGAGTCAGCAAAGGCAACTTTGGACAGGGCCGACTGGAAAATGTAGGCATCTCAGTAAAGAATATTGAACTAATTACAGTGCTCTTGCAAGCTATCGTGAATATAACTTCCCAATAAAAATGTGTAAGGTTTATATTTGTTTTAGTATTTTATGTCTGGGGGAAATTTTGCAAGAGGAAAAGAAGAGTTAGGATCAAATGGTATATTTTTGTCTTTTATTTCTTTTTGAAATGTAGCCAGAATCCAAACCAAGCACTGAGCTAATTTTAGGGCAACACAGTAACACCAGCAAGCACTGGTTTTGAGTGCAGTGTGCCAGGCACTATGTATTAGCTTATTTGTTACATAATCCCTGTTAGAGAGAAAACACTATCCCATTCGTAGACTAGGAAACCAAGGCTCAGAAAGTGTAACACGTCCCAAGTAACATACCTAATAGTTCAAATCCCCAATTCTTTCCATTCATGGTGAGAACCCAAAAGGAGTGAAATGAGAAAAGAAGGTGATGATGTAAACATGAAGGACAAATGAGGGAACAGAAATGAGGGCCGTGAAAGAAGGTGAGAAGAGAGTAGAACAGAAAATGTAGGGAAAGGGACCTGGCATTGAAAAAGAGGGGGGAATTCTTTAGATCGAGTCCTTTAGAGTGGTCCTATCTTCAGAAACCGTAATCACTCTGTATCATCTTGGCTGACGCGCCTCTGAGTCCTGTGCGACATCTTACCAGACAGGCCCACTTCCCACCTTACATAGCACAGCTAGGGGGCTGTTTGAAAGCAGGATTGTACAAGAAATCTGCCTCATAGCCTGACAGAGTCCAGCAGCTGGAAGGAAATCAAACTGGCATGATTTATACTTCAATGTGTCTTCAGTGTATGTATTCTAACTTTACATTGGCTTTGCAGAAAAGACTGTAATTTTAATTCACTGGAAAGCAGATGGGATCTGTCGTGGGAGTAAAACATAAGAAATTTTTTCCGAATGTAAGAAAAAGCAACAGCTTTCTTTTGTTGGTCAGTTTCATAGTACAAGTATTTGTCATTGGGTCCACGTAAGCTGATATTCATCAAAATGATAGAAGTCCTATCTAATATTTATTGAGCAATAACAGTGTGCTAAGTGCTTTACGTGTATCTCATCGTCAGGAGGAGCCTAGGAAGTTGGTGCCATTATAACTAACCACCCATTTTAAAGATGAGAAAACTGAGGTACAGAAAGTTAAACAAGCTATCACTGGCTAATAAGTAGCCGATTGGGATTTGAATCCCAGGCCCTTGATGATAACACTACACTATGCAGACATTCCCAGGGGAGTGCCTCTGTCTGTGTAACCCCAAGAGCTCTACAGTGTTGACATTAGTACTCCGGGAAAAAAAAAAAAAAAAGAAAGAAAGAAAGAAGGAAAAGGAGGTGGGAAGGGAAGGAAGAAGAAGAGGAAAAGATAATGACCTCAAAACTAGTACCAGCTCTTGAGAAAGACATGTGGGTTGGATGTTTGGAAGCCACAGAGGTGGTCTGAACCCACTGTGGTCAGGGAAGGAGTCTTTAGCAAAGGATGGGAGGAGCAAAGAGGGGGCAAAAAAGAAATGGGAGTACAAAATAAAAGAACAAAACAAAGTGCATTCAGAGTGGAAAGGGGACAAAGAAAGGCCTTGTAAATTCTTAGAGTATGAAAATAATATCGTTAGGTTTTAAATTAGTTAAGGTTATTTCTCTGATTCACCCCTGTATTTCTAATTTCATGGGCTGAAATGAACTATTCAACTCAACCTTTAGAACTGATGCTGTTTGTCTGACAGTTTCTCTCCACCCTGAGTAATGCTAAGTTCCACTCTGCAAGGTTAGTGTCTCAGGGAAAGGTGGGTGTGTTGTTTGGTCTTTTTTTTTTTTTTTTTTTTCCCTCTTGAAAGTTAATTAAGTGAACATTAACCATGGCTATGTAACCGCAGAATGGGCAGTTTCTTTGAAGGCTCATGGTTTGGATCTTTTCCTGCAAAAATTCCCACTTCTTTAGTTATATTTAGTATTCTAACTGCCTGAAAAACTGACTTGCTCTGGGTCCGTGTGTCAGGGCGATACTGGGCCTTGTTTGCAGCTGAGTTTGTCGGCTTCGTGGAACCGCTATGCCAAGAGTTTGCGGTTCTCAGAGCACAGCCTCCGGGTTCAGCCTCTCTTGTTTCTTCTCCAGAAATTTCTCTGGAGTTAGCATTGCCAATTTGATGCCATATGGTTCTACAATTCTCAGAACTATTTACTTGACATTTAACAAATTTTTAAACTTGTCCATACCCTTAACTCTGAAAGTAATATGGTATCATCAATGTTTGTGTTATGGACCTATCCTGATGACTTTGTTTATATAGATGTGACTGCATATTTAAGGAGAAAAAAAAAAGTACGAGCCTTGCGCAAAAGCCAGTTTTTTCATATTGTTGCAGCTGTTTTAACTTTTAAGAAACCACAAGCATTTTATCCTCTGAAACTTTCATTTGAAAGACACAGGACTTTTAAAGAAATACAGTACTTCTGAAACTGGCATATATTAGCCTCCCTACTTCTGTTCCCTTAAATTCCTAAGAATTGAATAAAGTTCCTCTTGAAACTCTTAAGAATCGAACAAAGTTACATATATATTTTTCAGACCATAATACATGTTATTGCTGTATCCCTAGTAATCTTTGAAATGTTAAGTTACAATAGAAGCAGTAGCATCATAAGACAGACAAAAGGTACAGTAGCTACATTCTAAAGATCTCTCTCCAAGCTCAGAGAATTTTCCATAGACCCAGAGGCAGATGACAGAAGGAAACAGTTGTGTGTTTTCCTGAGTTCACTGTAGCCCAGCAAGCCATGGTAAATGTTATTTTGTTTCTTTTTTTATGCTACGGTAATGATTCCCCTTCCTGTTACATAGAAAAACCTATTCTGCTGTTAAAAGAGAACACTAGATATATTTATTACAACATGAAGACCATGTTGTCCATGGAAATAATTTTTTATTGTTCTGAGTCACTCTGGTTTGTGGAATTTTTACATGAGTTCCAGGACAAGGATGAGATGATATATTTATTTTAATTTGTATCCTCTTTTTTTCTTGACTGCATGAATGTCAGGCTTGTTGTCAGAATCTTTCCATATTTTTATTACTCGAGAAGTTGCTCTGCTGTAGTTGTTTCTCCTAAACTCTTCATTGACAATTCAGTATGTGTCCCGGGCATGCTGTATTTTGGCAGAACTTCCTCCTTTTCTCGGTATCATGTGATCTCTTGTTTTTCCTTTTGCCCCATTCATGTTTTCTCGATGTATGTCTTCACCATGTCAAAGGTTATAGAGACCTTCAGAAATATTTAAATTGTTGAGCTGCTGGAAGGACTTGAATTAAACTGTAAATTTCAAAAGGCATTTGTTATGCCTTAAATTTTTTTTCTTGCATAAAAATAAACCTCACTAGAAGTATTCGCTAATTCATCCCAGAATATCTCTGTGCTTTAGACTATACCCTGCAATCCTGGAAAGCCCCTGAAATTCATTTTTCAAGTATTCTTTGGTTTGATTGAAATTACTGTATTTGTTAATCACTCTTAGGGACCTAGATTAAATTTAATTAGCAGTTCAGACTTACAGAGAAGGGTCTGACATTTTAGAAAATATTTGAACAGAAAACAATGACTGTTCTGTGGGCTGAGATTTCAAGTAACTGGTTGTTGTCATTGATATTTCTTCCATATATTACTCAGTGTATGCAATGCTGACTGACTTACTGACTTAAGGTTTAAAATTAAATCTTGTACTTTCTGGCAAGAATAGGAGGATTTGTTCTGCCTTCCACCTTTCTTGACTCATGTGCCCTAACTAGTCAGCCTCCAACAGTGTCCTAACCAGTCAGCCTCTAACAGAAAAAGGGACTATAATTTTGACTTTAGCATAGACTAGACAGAGACAAAATGGACAATTTCTAATAGATGATTTTTTCTCTTGCAAATGGTCATTGCAAATCCAAACTGCACTACATATATTCATATATTCACAAGGGTGTGTGTGTGTGTGTGTGTTCGCACTTGTGTACGTAAGAGCATGATTCAGTGTCCAGAAGTTTTAGATGATTACTTTTGTTAGAAAATTATAGGATACCAATCTGAGTCATTTTATTTTCAACAGGTTGACATGATGAAAGAAGCATTAGAAAAACTTCAGCTCAATCTAGTAGAGATGAAAGATGAAAATGCAACCTTAGATGGTGGAGACGTCTTATTCACAGGTATCTTCATCCTCACTTTCTCCTATCCAAAACTATTTCTAATACCTGGCTTGTATTCACTTAACTGTAGGGTTGTTTTTGTTTGTTTGTTTGTTTGTTTGTTTTGTTTTTTAATTACCAAAGTGAAAATGCTAACTGCAGGGAATTTGGAAAATATTGGAAAGCACAAAAGAGAATAAAATGAAAATGACCTTTCATTCAAAGATAATCATTTCAACATTTGGGTGTATGTCCTTTTAGTACTTTTGTATGCACGCCGTATTTGTGTATTTTTTACAAAAATGTTATCAGCATGTACCTATCATTTTGTAGGTTACATCTACTGTATTCTACAATGTGAGTTTGTGGGTTGCATAGTTTTGCATTGCATGTTATTATTTCTGGTTTGTATTTAAAAGATTCTTAATTCAAGATGTGTCATTTACAAATAATTTTCTTGCCCAGGCAGCAAGATGAATTTAAATAATTTTCAATGCAAATTGATTTGGCTTCAATGCCAGATGAATAATAGAAGAACTCAACGAAATACAAACAGCTAATATTATTATGGAGCTAACTAGAATCAGTTTTTATAGTGGGCATAATATTACTGCTAAAGAAACAGTAATTGTAGCATTTAACCTTTCCAGTTCCTTATGATCATATTATTGTTTTGCAAAAGTCATGTGCCAAAATTGGGATTCCCCAGATTCATTCTAGTTATACTGATAATCAAGACAATCGATAATAATTTTTAATTTATAATGAGAATTTATTTTCCCCTGAATGTCAGAGAATAAATACCTGTTTCATAGATGTAGCCCTACAGGGATTTGGGGATGTAGCCCAGGTGGCCCACTGAAAACATGAAGCTTCTTAGAAGTCTAATATTTTAGCTGATGTGACTTTTATATTGAATCCCTTGTATATGGAGAAAATACAGCCATCTTCATTTTAATATAAACATAATGCTTTGTATTACTTACATTTTGATATAATTCATGTTCTTGGAGGAGGAGAGGTATTTATCCTGTGACATTTGAATAGTTCCTTGCTCAGTGTCACATATCTATGGGTGTGGCTACTGCGTTGCTGAGCTCCAGGCAGCGCCATTCTTATCACAGGCTTTTGAAAAGTACCTTCTGGAATTGTGCACTGCACAACCTGGGCTACCGTTGTCACAGGCAATGGCCCTGCCTCTGGTGCGCACCCATTGAGCCATAAGAAGACATCACAAGGGGTCAAAGAGGCCTACGCTGTGCTGTCAGCTCTCTCCACGTCCAAGCCAACTCAGGCATTCTTTCCAATCTGCCTAGTAAGTTCCCCTTAGAATATTCTTTGTGTCTCCCATTGATGGCACTTTCATTCTTTTTGGCAGCACAGAATAACAGCCTGTTTCTCTTAGAAAACAGGCTTTTGTGAAAAGCTAGATGTGTAAATCACGCTTCCTTACAATAAAACTCTTTTTTACCGGAACATAGCCATATAATAAATAACTTCTTGTAAGCAGGTACTGATAATATTTGAAGTATGGTTTAAAACAAGCTGATTCACAGCCATTTAGCTATCTTAACAGCTGAGCTGAACAGATTCCATAAAAATCTTCTCATGTTATGGCACAGCTTAGTCTGTAAGAACCTCTTCCTTTGATCAAAGATCTTTTCACAGCATTTCAATCCTGGTGCTTTTGCCCCAACTTCTAACTAGGTGCCTAAGTACCGAGGCTTGCCTTTGACATTATCTGTAAGCTTATTTTGGTAATATTCAATCCTTATGTTAATATCTTGAAAGTTATTTTACTCAAAACTGAGATCACATTGAGATCTCTTGGCACCTCATTCATGCCTGATGCATGGTCCTGCCTTCCATTTCCTACTTCTCAAATTTTTTTCTTTTTTTTTCTTTTTTACATATAATATGAAATTTGCCGTCTTAACCATTTCTAAGTATACAGTTCAAGTGGCACTAACCACATTCACAGTATCGTGCAACCAACCC
The DNA here is from genome assembly GCF_002007445.2 of Ailuropoda melanoleuca. Taxonomy (NCBI): domain Eukaryota; kingdom Metazoa; phylum Chordata; class Mammalia; order Carnivora; family Ursidae; genus Ailuropoda; species Ailuropoda melanoleuca. The sequence goes on along the minus strand of NC_048219.1, from coordinate 56,187,299 downwards.
CACTCAGTTTTTGGGTTCAGCAGATTTGGGTAAGAAACAAAATCTGTAGCACTTTCCACACATTCTGGGTCCTCCTCCTTCTGTAACTCAGAGCTTCGTTAACAGCTGATCGGGAACTGGACAGAAGGAAAGCACCTATCCAACCCCAGTTCCGTTGGGAATCTTGTGAGTCAGGCGAGCAGCTACTGGCAGAAATTATTTCAATCCTATTTCTCTTACATAGATATCAGCTTACGTCTACTTTCATTTTTTTATTTTTGTGAAATATGGAGCAATTAAAAACAGAGTTATAAATGTGTATGTACAGTTTAAAGACCAATGATAGAGTGAGCACCTGGTGCCTGCCACCTGGCTTTAAGAAATAGAATATTGCCAGGACCATAGGAGGCCCACTCCCAGCCTCTCTCTCCTTTCAGCCCGGGGTAACCACTGTCCTGCATTTTGTAGTAATCACTTCCTTGTCTTTCTTTGAGTTTTACCTCAATCTATGCATTCCTAAATTATATATTGTTTATATATGATTATTTATATATGTTTGCTTGTCTTATAACTTGATATGATTAGGGTCATACTATATGATGAAGTATTCTGTGATTTGTCTGCTTTTGATCTAACCTGATGCATATAGTGTGGTTTTTTGTCTTCACTGCTGTGTGGTAGTCCATGGTTAAGAATTACCACAGTGCATTTATTCATTCTACTGCTGATGGATATTTGAGTGTTTTCCAGTTTTTTTCAATTATCTTCAGTGCTGCTATGGACATTCTTGTGTGTGTCTCCTGGGAATGTGTAAAAGAGTTTCTCTAAAGTAAACAGCTAGAAATGGAATTTCTGGTGATAAAGTCTTTTTGCTCCAGTGAAATGCATATGATTTTCTTCTTGAATCTATTGATATGGTTAATTGCACTAATTGATTTTTCTGATATTTGATCAGTCTTGCATCCCTGGGATGAAGTCAAACTCCGTTGTGATAGACTCTCTTTTTAATTAGAGTGCTGGGTGTAGTTTGTTAATTTTTTCTTAAGACTCCTGTTTCTGTGGCCTGTAATTTTTCTTGCTTGCTTTCCTTCTCTGGCTTTGATAAAAGAATTATGTTAACCTCATAACATGTATTGGGGAATATTTCCTTTGTTTCTGCTCTCTAGAATCAGTACTAGTTGAATTATGCTTTCCTTGAACTTTGGTAGAACTTACCTATAAGCAGGCTCTGTGGGCCAGGTGCTTTCTCTGTGGGGAGATTTCAAACTGATTCAATTCCTTCAATGATTGCATGACTGTTGAGGGTTTTCTGAGTCAGTTTTTGTGAGTTCTGTTTTCTAATATTTTATCTAAGTTTTCAAAATGTTGGGTATAAACTTCTTCATATCTTCTTAATATCTGTTTTAAGCTTCAAACCCTATAGCTATGTCCCCTTTTTTTGGTAATGTTTACTTGTGCCTTCCATTTTTCCTTTTGTGCCAGAGATCTGTCAATTTTATTCATCTTTTCAAAGAACCAGTTTTGGGCTTTGTTGAATTATCTCTCTCTTGTTTATTTCCCTTCCTCTTCCTGTTTCTATCTTTAATTCCTTCCCTCAAATTTCTTTGTTTTTATTGTTCTTTTTTTCTTACGTTTCAAGTTGGAACTTTGTCTCTTTAATGTTGAACCTTTTCTCACCTTAAGGCAAGCAGTTAAAGCTATATAACTTTCCCTCCAAGTATTGCTTTAGCTGAATCCTTTGTGTTTTGATATATTTGTTATCTTTAGTTTTAAATGTTTTCTGATTTCCATTATGATTTATGCTTTGACTCATTCCTGGATAATGGTGTTACTTGAGAAACATATTGGTCATTATTGTAAGTTGCTGGGGACACCATCTTACTACTCTGATAGTTAATAAATGAAGGAAAGAGTCAGACATTTAGCTATCTTTCCTTTATGAATTCTATTTCAAATAGACCAAATACTTGATTGAGAACGTTTTTCTTTTTAGAATTCTAGCCAGTAAATGTAGATTCCTGATAAAATAATGGATCTACGTAATGATCATGCGGAACCTTATAATGGAGGAATCAGGCTGATACCACCTGAACACACAGATTATTCTAGTATCGCTGACAATGTGGCCGTCAGTCATGTGCCTCGTGATGTGATACAGTAGTACAGCCCCACCTCTGAAGTAGTCCTATCAAAAAAAAATTTTTTTTAACAAGAATCTATTTCAACATCTACATGAAACTATGTGTTTACTGAAAATACAAAGGACAAAGGAATAGTTTCATATTAGATAATACACAAGGAAGCAAGCAGTCAAATCCAGAACATAGGATCATCAATAGGAAAAATGACCTGTCTTCTCCTATAAATGAATGAAGTGAAAGGGTGAATTGATAACAGAAAAGACGACATAAAAGACATAACAACAAAAAAATTTTTTTTAATATTTCAGTTCCAGAAGTTCAGTTATTTTCATCAGAAAGACCATTTAAGGAATTTTGGGGCACCTGGGTGGCTCAGTTGGTTAAGCATCTGCCTTCAGCTCAGGTCATGATCCCAGGGTCCTGGGACCGAGCCCCGCATTGGGCTCCCTCAGCGGGGAGCCTGCTTCTCCCTTTCCCTCTCCCTCTGCTTGTGCTCTCTCTCTTTCTCTGTCAAATAGATAAATAAAATCTGAAAGAAAGAAAGAAAGAAAGAAAGAAAGAAAGAAAGAAAGAAAGAAAGAAAGACCATTTAGGGGTCTACACCATACTGCCAGAAACAGAAGTCCAACTGGCTTTTAAAAGAGATAAGCAGTTTGCTTTTTTTTGTGCCTTGCTACCTTAGTCTTTTAAAACAGAAATAGTGCACATGCCGCCGTTATAAATTTGTTTAAATTTGCTTAATCTGTTAAATACTTTTCCTAAAAATTGTGTATAAATCTAATTTATATAACTATTTTTATCTTAGAAGAATTAAGGAAATTTTTTTTAAGTTTCAGCTGACTTTTTTTTAACAAAGTGAGTAATACTTTTGCCAAGTAAAAGATCTTACCCTTAGTTAAGTTTTGATTTGTATGTAGTGAGTTTTCTCAAGGGACAACAGAGGTATACCATTACCAAACAAAAACAAAAACAAAAAAAAACCTGTCAGTGTGCCACAACGGGTCCTCTGACTGCCAAGAGCATAAGCCATTGGAATTTATCATAACATCATTTGACCTAGGTCATTTACCTCTTTTTTAAGGACATCATGAAGATTAAGGTTGTAACATTTGTAAAGTCTATCAAGCAATTCTTTCTACATGGTTTTTCTTCTTATACTTTACCCTAATGTTCTGGATCAAAATATATATTGATTTCTCTTTGAATATTTTTTCGTATTTCATGTAGAATTCTTCTTCAAAGAATTAAGGGGAGTTAAGAATCCCCTATATTACCTAACACTATCTACTATAATTGTTTGCTTGCCTCTTACTAGGAGACCATTTTTATTTGGTGTTTTGCCTTCCGAGAAGAAAATTTATGGAATTTCAGAAAAGCCAAACGACTAGAAAGTTCCATCCTTCTAAACTTGAGCATGTTGCAAATAGACATCTCTGATGTTTTGACTTGAAACAACAAATAAGAGTTTTAAGGACATCTCTTTAGAGGTCATGCCTGAAGACCAAGCAGCCCCAAACTTCCTTTACGCAGATAGTCTCTTCAGCCTTTACATCATCGTTACAAGGAAAGGAATCTGACTTCATCATGAATGTCTAGTATTATTCTTTTAGGGAAAAAAAGAGAAGCATTACTAACTTGTCACTTCGATTGCTTAATTTTTTATTACACAGGAAGGTGTTTAATTCCGTTATTTCCTAAAGGGAACGTTTATTCTTTTATTGTGCTAAAATCTATACTACATAGAACTTACCATTTAACTATTTTTAAGTGTATAGTTCAATGTGCAACCATCACCACCATCCATGTCCAACATGTTTTCACCTTCACATGCTGAAACGTCATACCCACTACACTGACTTCCCAGTTCCTCCTCCCCCTCAGACCCAGGCAGCCACTATTCTACTTTCCACCTCCGTGCATTTGAACAGGTTTATTTCTAAGGATGATAGTTTGAAATCAGACCTGTGTAAAGAGAGCAGGGTCAGAGTGCAAGCAGAGCTGCCTTGTGTGGTGGGAAAGAACTGCACGGTGCTTCAAGGTCATTATTTACAGATAAAGAAAGTGTGCCGTCATTGGTGCCATGTACTCACATTGTTCCATGACATTTATTATAGGCAGAGAATTTTTTGTGGGCCTTTCCAAAAGGACAAATCAACGAGGTGCTGAAATCTTGGCCGATACTTTTAAGGTAGGTAAAGTTAGATCATTGATGCCCCACATACAGTAATTAATAAATATTCATAGACACATTGAATCAGCATGTCATGAATAATAGTATCTATATGTCACCAGCTTTGCAAAATAATTCCTAATATTTGTACATTTGCTAGAAGTCTTAAGAACTATCAAATTCAGATTTCTCAACAAATAGGCTGCATCAGGCTACCATAGCCACATAAGACAGGGTTATGGACATCTTCTGTTTTTTCCCAGTGTATAATCATATAGCCACCTAGCACATTTCCTGCACAATAATGACTTTCACAATGGAATCAAGGATCACTTGTACTTTTAGAACCTACTGTGTGCTGGAAACTTGGCTAAATATTGCACATACATCCACTCAAGGTCCCTTTACTCCACTGATTTATTAATAAATAGGCTCACCAGACTGCTTAGGAAGCTCTTTTCCCCTTGAGGACGTGAGACTCTAGTTTGCACAGGCTATTCAAATATAGCCTTTCAGAGTAGCCCACTCCATGGATCAACCAGCAAAGTTAGCCGTTGACACAATTACACATCTGGAAGGAGGCTCTACACTTTCTTCTTAAAAGTAGTCATTACTGGGGTGCCTGGGTGACTCAGTCAGTTAAGGGTCCAACTCTTGATTTCAGCTCAGGTCATGATTGATCTCAGGGTCCTGAGATGGAGCTCTGCACCTAGCTCTGTGCTGGAAATGGAGCCTGCCTAAGACCCTCTCTCTCCCTCTACTTCTGCCCCTCCCCACCCCCATGCACACGCTCACGCTCTCTTTCTAAAAAAAAAAAAAAAAAAAAAAAAGGTAGTTTTTATTTAACTGGCAATACCAAAACCTACAGGTCCCAGTTTTTCTTCCAGATATTCAGGGCCCCCTGTAGCCTCCCTAGAAACAGCCATGTTTCAGGCAGGTTTAAATTGGTCTTAGAATTATTCTGAAATGCTTGTTTCTATTGCACACATAGGACTACGCAGTCTCCACAGTCCCGGTGGCTGATGCGTTGCATCTGAAGAGTTTCTGCAGCATGGCTGGGCCTAACCTAATCGCAATTGGATCCAGTGACGCTGCGCAGAAGGCCCTAAAGGTAGATACAAAACTATGCTCCTTCGAAATGCAGCAGGCAATGCCTGCCACATGGTTTTTCTAATTCTGTCTGCTGGGCGGGCAGCAAGTAGGACTGGCGGGACGAGAACAGGCTGCTACTCAAGCTTTCTCAGATCAACACCGTCGTGCCCTCACATTCTTTGGGAACCAGAACCACCTAAATGTAGGAAGAACTCTTCACTCGTGAACCATTCTTACTCCTACACCAGGTATCCTCGAAAGGCCATGATTTAGAATAAGAAATACCAAACACATCACAGTTATTTGCTCTGGGGAAAAGGAGGGCATGCCACCAATAGCACTTCTCTTAAGATAGTTGGTACACAAGGGTTTGTTATATTATTCTTATCCTTTTGTGTGTCTGAAATATTTCATAATAATCTTTTAGAAAGGCATGATTCAGAAGTACATAAAAAACTTCTTTGTTTGCATTTGGAATACTTCAGTTCTAGGACAGGAATTTGTTTCATTTCACAGGTGAGAATAGGAAAGCCCAGAAAAATTATGACGTGCCCAAATCACACAGCTAGGTCAAGAGTGAAAGTCATTGATAATGAGGAAAACCTTCCACTGCTGCAGTGCTTTACAGCCCAAAGACACTTCTCTGTAATACCCTTGCAAGATGATCTGGACGCTCCATCATGGCAAAGACCGTGTCTGTTTTGCTCACCATTGTTCCCTTTCACGCTTGGCCCATGGTGGGCCCTTAATAAATACTAGATGAATGGATGAATAAATAAATGAGAGAGGTGGTATTATTTCCATTTTGCAGATGAGAACTAATCAAATGACCCACCCCAGGCCACAAGGCTAACACTAAATGGTGGGCTGCAATTACCACCCTTTCCTCACGACTTACTAAAGGACCAAAGACAGAAGCTCCTCTCAGGCAAAGAGGGGAAATCTGTGTGTCCCAAGATACACAATTAATTTTCTTGCCCTTTTAGGTCTTCGCTCATCTCCCTCAGTGCTAGACTTATGCATTTTGTCTCAGAAGAAATCATTGCCTTCCAATTGCTGATCTCCCTGCTGCAGTTCCTGCAGCTTCTCCAGACAGCTCTCCTGGCCTTTCCGTCTTCCTTTACTCCTACTGTATCTCTGATTGTATTTCTAGGACTTTTAACAATTGTTGCTAAGCAGCCTGCCTCAGAACTTGAATTTGGTGGTTTTTTCTGTTTCCTTTAGAGAATGTCTTTTGTTCTGCTTCATCTGGAAGGCTGTGTCCACTTTCCACAGATAGGAAAGGTGGTACCTTGAAAGAAAACACTTGGTGGATGGTATCGCCCGAAGGATCCAGGAAGATTATTTTTCTCCTCAGGGACTAACTGTGGTGTCCATCCGTGGCAGCCGGGTTGGTCAGCACATGCCTGAAATTGAGTATAAGGAAAGGAGAGGGCTGAAGCTGACCTATACTGTGCTTTTATGTTAATTAGCAGATGGACCATCCTCTGGGTAGACGAATGACAAAAAGTAGCTCCATCTGCCATTCTGGGTAGACCAGATCCCTAACTTAAAGAACTTGGCCCCTAATTCAGATAGTTCCCTAACTTAAATAGTCTGGAGAAACTAACACATAACAAACTAAGAGATAATACAATATAGTTAACTAGCAAAACTTTATATGAAGTAGCCCTGACTGCTATTCACAGGATAGGATGGAGCTCCTTGAGGGCTAGATATTCAGAGAGAGCCTCATGGACAAAAACGGGGCTAGACATGGGTCTTAAAGGATTTGGCAAGGTGGGATTCAGTGAGACAGTGTTCCAGGTGGGGACACAGTATAGACAAAGACTGAGCCAGTTACATACATGAGATTTGAGCAAACTAATCCAACCAATAAAGAGTTTTCCTGTGGGCTCCTGGAGATATGGCTGGATGGAGCAGGTGAAGTCTGAAGAGGTAGCAACTTAAAAGTGAGGAAGAAGGTGAGTTTATCTCCATGAAGCAGGAGTCTGGGCTTCTGAACAGAAGGGTCTGTATTGCTTTAGAGATGTTGGACCACCATTCCTTTTGAAAGAAAAGAAAAGAAAAGAAAAAAGAAAAGAAAAAAGAAAAGAAAAGAAAAGAAAAGAAAAAAGAAAAAAGAAAGAAAAAGAAAGAAAGAAAGAAAGAAAGAAAGAAAGAAAGAAAGAAAGAAAAAGAAAAAGGAAGAAAGAAAAGGAGAGGAAAGGGGGAAAGGAAAGGGGGAAAGGAAAGGAAAGGAAAGGAAAGGAAAGGGAAAGNAAAGAAAGAAAAAGAAAGAAAGAAAGAAAGAAAGAAAGAAAGAAAGAAAGAAAGAAAGAAAGAAAAAGGAAGAAAGAAAAGGAGAGGAAAGGGGGAAAGGAAAGGGGGAAAGGAAAGGAAAGGAAGGGAAAGGAAAGGAAAGGAAAGGGAAAGGGAAAGGAAAGGAAAGGAAAGGAAAGGAAAGACGTTGCAATCAGAAAAGAAGACCACTGATAACCTAGAAAAAGAAAGCCAAGCCCCACGTCCCATTGTATGCCTTGGACTCACTACCATTTCTCCATTCACCTTTCCCATTTCATCATCAAGTCAAAACCTCTAAGATCACATCTTTTTTTTTTTTTTTAAGATTTTATTATTTATTCGGCAGCGAGAGAGGGAACACAAGCAGGGGAGAGGGAGAGGAAGAAGCAGGCTCATAGCGGAGGAGCCTGACGTGGGGCTCGATCCCATAACGCCGGGATCACGCTCTGAGCCGAAGGCAGACTCTTAACCGCTGTGCCACCCAGGCACCCCTAAGATCACATCTTTTAAGGACATCCTGTGTGGACTTTATAATCCTCCTTCCTGTAGAGTTTATTTGAGTTAGTGTTAATAATGATGTTCACTCTATACTTGAAACCTTCTGTGTCAGAAGCTATAAATAATCCTCACTTACTGGAATGGTATTCACTCTTTGGAGATCATATTTTCCATCAGCAAATGTGCTCCCTAAACTGTGGGACCGTAGAGCTGGCAATTGCCCACCTGCCATGTTTCTAGCATCAAAAAGATTCTCTTACTTTGTAGTGAAAGCCGAGGAATAAACTGAATGGAAGAATAATGAGATCTCCATGCAGGCATGTTCTCATGTGGGAACTAGGTGGGTTGCTGAAATTCACATTTAGTGAGCTGAACTGTTTATGTATTTGAGAACAGTTTTGGCTTTTGTATTAGAAAAGTCAATAAAATTGATAGTGTGGTAAGTTCTACTAATTTGGAGATAATACTGATATGGGTAGGCAGGAAGACAAATGGATAGAGACAGATCATTTGCACATAGTGAACATATATCGGTTTTATTTTTTCCATTTTATAGATGAAAATACTGAGGTCTGATGAAATAAGACATTTCGAATACGATCTTCTGGAATCAGATTTCCTGGGCCTTAATTCCCGCCCCCCCACAACTGCCCACCCCACTGCATACTAATTCTTTTTCAACTGGAAAACTTTTCCCAATTATTTTGCCATAAATTTGCTTCAGCTGAGCTTCCTCTTTCTCCTCCCCTCTCTCCAACTACCCACCACCTCTTCCCATTTTTTTGCTGGCGTGTCCAGGATCTAACCTGTGGGGAAAGATGTGAGTTTGGTCCCAGATGTCTGTTTTTCCCTTGCAAATCTTGATGTCTCTGTAGAGAAGCCCGTGACCACTTGGGCATCTCTTTGAAGGACATAGCACTTAAATGGAGGTGAATTGTGCCTTCCTGTACCACACACTGAGAGCCTGAATACTTCCCACATCTGTCACTGCTTGCTGAATACTTGCCTCCTCCAGAGCCAGAAAACTACTTCTTACATATTCATGCAAAGCTGAGAGCCCAAGGGTTTCTGGATAGTCTTAGTGCATTTGAAACACTCTGTAAGGGGTTGCAATCGATTCCTGGCTAATGAAGTGGGATCTTATGGAGGTAGTCATTATACCTGTCTAGGTTGTAGTAGATTTAATAGTGAGTGCATTGTATATTTAAATGAAATCATCAATCTAGGAAGACTTTAGCGACTCTCTGCTGAAAAGCCCACAACACATTTTAATACAGGGCACATTTAATGCACATTTAATACAGAGTATATTTAGTGAAGGGAAGGAAGAAAGGACATATTATTACTTCATTTTACTGTTGATATGGCCAAGGTACTGGAAGTCAGGTTGATTTGAACAAATACCTAAACACAGTTAACATCAAGTCTTATTCTAGAAATACTATTATCTAAGAAAAATCCATCTTCAGAGCAACCTGTCCATTCTATAGTTTTTTTCCCCACACTTTCCATCATTCTGCACATGCCTCTGGGCATACCTTTATCCTGACCTTCTAGCTATAAAAGAAAATAGTGTAAGATTAATTAATTCTTGCACAGGCCATGTACCTACTAGTACTCTTGCAGAGGGAGTGTTTGCCTTCTCAAGGATGATAAGAACTCCAGATGCCGCACATCTGTAACTGCTGGTCACAAACACAATTTGAGCGAAAGAAGTCAATCCCCAAGAAATACATATTCTTGGGACACCTGGGTGGACCAGTCGTTTAAGCGTCTGCCTTCAGCTCAGGTCATGATCTCAGGGTCCTGGGATTGAGCCCCACCCCGCATCCCCTCGGGCTTCCTGCTCAGCAGGGCGTCTGCTTCTCCCTCTCCCTCTGTCCTGCCCCCTCCGGTCATGCTGTGTCTCTCACTTTCTCTCTCCTTCAAATAATTAAAATCTTTTTAAAAAAATTTTTAAAAGTAAAAAAATAAAGAAATACAATTCTGTTATTTGATTCATTTAAACAGGAGACAAAACTATGCCATCAGCAGTCAGAATAGTGGTACTTTAAGGAGTGAGGGAGTCATGGTCCAGGGTGCTGCTTTGTATGTTTAATTTTAAAGTTTACAAAAATATGTATATAATGTATTATTGTAAGTGGGCTGAGATTAACTTACATAAATAATTTTCCAGAAGTGGGTCTAACTCTCAAACGCCCGCTTTACCTTCTACATGATTCCTGTCTTTACTGAAGACTAGCCTGTTTTTTATTTTATTAAGAAAAAAAAGACAAACTTTGTACCTCTTGAACAAAATCTCCCCATTTTCCCTCCCCCTAGCCCTTACACCTTAAATATATACAAGCTTGAACTGTCAGTTACGCCTCAGTAAAGTTGGGGAGGCAAAGGCATGGAAAAGAGTAGATTTGCACCACATCCCATCCATTTTTTCCTAGATCCATTCCAGGATCGACTTCCTTTCCAGGAACCTGGATTAATTACATGCTCTCTGTCGTAAGAGGACAGACCGTAATTCCTGCCCTCTGGAGGGACTCACTGTATTGATTTTTAACTCAATCTCCTTGGTAGCATTCAGTCCTCCAGTCAATTGGGGTGGGGGGAAGGAAGAAAGGAAGGAAGGTGGACAAAGAGAGGGAGGCAGAGAAGGTGGGAAGAGGTGGGGGGAGTGTCATTTACTAAAACTTTCCCCAAACTAAGATGTGGCAGCTCCAGGCTGGAGGGGCCTCGGTGCTGACAAGCTGGGGGGCTGTGCCATCTGCTGGCCAGGCAGCCAGGAGAGCACCTTCCTAACCCCTTGAAGAAACCAGTCCTTTTCCCCTTTTGGCATCTGCAGTTTTGTTTATTGGCCGTTTCTTAGATTAATAATTTTCTTCTTTTGTATCACAATGAATTATTATTTTAAAATGCTTTCGAGGGGCGCCTGGGTGGCACAGCGGTTGAGCATCGTGATCCCGGTGTTATGGGATCGAGACCCACATCAGGCTCTTCTGCTATGAGCCTGCTTCTTCCTCTCCCACTCCCCCTGCTTGTGTTCCCTCTCTCACTGGCTGTCTCTATCTCTGTCAAATAAATTAATAAAATCTTTAAAAAAAATAAAATAAAATAAAATGCTTTCGATAGAAATACTGAAAGGCTATGGTAAGAATTATGAGATCACTCTTTTTTATCTTTGTCATGTAAATGGAGCTGAAATCTAGTAAGTGGAATTCCAGTAGACTAGTAATTTTAAATTATCATGCTCATAATGTATCTTGATGGGAATGTCTTTTGGTTTCTTATCTACTTCCTGAAATAACTAGCTGCATTTGTAAGATTCCTTGAATGAGCACATGGGCTGCTTTGCAGCTAATTTAAATTGCATAGCACGAAGCATGTTTTTTCTTTTGAATGACTAACTATATAATGGAGGTCACTCAGACAGTATTTCCTCTCGTTTTGACTCAGCTTCAGCATTGATTTCATGTCCAAAAATGTCCATGGTATTTTATAGATGCTCATATAAAGAAAAAAGATGGAAAAACCCTTCATATGTTTGGATTTTGTATGTTTTTTTATTGCCTGGAATTTCCTTTGATGACAACTAGAACAACAAATAGCAAAAAACCGAAAGACAGAATGAGAGCTAACTAGTATCAACAGGGTGATTGAAATGGAAAAATAAAGACTCTGCATTTGGAGTTGTTGTTGTCACAGGGAATTACAGTGTGTAGCCACAAGCTTCCCCACTTTGGGTCTTTACTGTGAAACGCATGCTGACAATCCCATTGTGGATTTAATTTAGTCTTATTATTTGCTTGTCTGTTCCAGTTGTATTCACCAGATCCACAAAACAATGATTAAAAAAAAAAATCTACCATGCCTGAATTAAGAAATTAACAGAAAACCAAACAGCCTCCGAGTTTGTAACAACTGCTGATGCTTCTTTTCCTGGCAGCAGTTGTCTTATCTGACGATATTCCCAGAGCTGTATGCCAACAAGGCTGGGGTGGCCAAAATGAAATACTTGGCATGATAGGGCCATAAATAATCTGAAGCTGTGAGACCAAAACAGCCATGCTGAATTTCAGCACCAGTTCCAAGGCAGGAAGAAAGCAAAATTGGCCAAGTAGGAGAAAGGGAATAATAATAATAATAGGGTTTTTATTCTCTTGAGTTTTCAAGAAAAATTTCAGAGAAAAAAAGAGGAAGAAATTACATTTAAAGTGCTGTTTATTCTGTCCGTGATATGATGGAATATTGATAAATATTCAACAGACTGTGGGAAGTTATATGGGGAATTCAAGCATCTGTTGCCTGGCCTTTGAACCCAAAACTCTTACTTACAAGAGAAAAGGCCTAAGTGACCTCAAATTAGTGGTTTTTAATGAAAGGTGTGGCTTAAAACCACCTGAGGTGCTTTCTGAAAACACACTGCCCTGGACCTACCTCATGGGTCTGATTCACATGTGCATTTTTAAAAAGCTCCACAAGGGATTCTGAAGCACAGATGAATTGAGAGCCACTGTGTTCAAGGATTTCTGCAACTTCCAAAAGCACCTATTTAGAATCCTGAATAACACACCCTGAAGAAGCCAACCACTCTGCATTATAGATACAAAAGTATGTATTCCAAGTTGCAATAGAAGTAAAGAAAGTATCATGATTAAAGTCATCCAAAGCTAGAAACTCTTTACCTTTTTGCTGCCTGGAGGTCAATATGGTATAACTTAAAATATAATACCTTACTGGATAATAACTTGAATGCCATCATCCACTCCATTGGGCATGCAGAAATTCCTTATTAAAATACTCCAAATGACCAAAAAATTGCTGTTATCGTTTTCTGAGGACAGGATATTTGCATTTGACTCATGTTCCCATACCCCCTCCCCCCCACACACACACAGAATGAAAGAGAGAGAGAGAGAGAGAGAAATCTAACAGGACCTGATTTCCAGGTATGAAAATTTGTGCCAAAGAGACAAAAAAAGTTAAACTTTACACCCTTACTGATATTAAAGAAGAACTTCCCTTTAAAAATAATTGTATGTTGATTCTAGTAAAGAAGCATAGCTGTCTAAAGAGCCAAAGTGGCAATGAGGGTAAGCAAATTACTTAGAATCCCAGTTCATGGGTCGTCCTTCTGGCTCTGCCACAAGTTCTCCCTGTGTGACCCTGTCTCCTGTACTCAGTCTCATCCTGAACAAAGTTGAATCAGCCTCACTAGGGAATGAGAGCTTCATTCCTTCCCATTGGAAGTTCCAGGTTGGACAGTTAAGGTGAAGGATTGTGTCTTGAACATGTGGATATGCAAACACCTGGGAAAAAGTAGCAAGCATTTAATTTTTAGAGCACCAGACATAAGGATAGTTCCCAAGTGGGTTGACTGTAGACTCTTGACCATTGTGACATTGTTCTTTCAATGGCTAGAGGTAATGGGAGACTTGTGCTTAGCTGAATATCTTCATGACTTTTTGAGGATAGAAAACCACAAAAGACTCCAACCTAATTCTGTTTCTCTTTGAGGAGGCATCAACTGAATATAACTATCAAATTGGATATCTAACAAATATCGTCCTCAAATATATACATGAAAATCCAATAGGAAAAAAAGGTGATGCTTTGGGGCACCTGGGTGGCTCAATCAGTTAACCATCTAATTCTTGATTTCAGTTCAGGTCGTGATCTGAGGGTCCTGAGATTGAATCCTGTGTCAGGCTCCAGACCCAGCTTAAGAGTTTCTCTCTCCCTCTGCCCCTCCCCTTCCCCACATGCTTGCGCTGGCGCGCCCCGTGCTCTCTCTCCTCTAAAAAAAAGGGGGGGTGAAGCTTCCAAAATCTCTCATTACTGTCCCTTTTGCAGAAAGAGTTTTTAAAGGACAATAGAAAAAAATAAAACAGCAGGCAGTTGAAAAGAGTCACAGATAAGCTTGAAACTCGAGCTTCTGGAGCACCGTCCGGCAATCCTCTTTATTGAGCAGCAGCTCATGAAAGATCTTGTCCCAAGCACAACGGACACTGAGATGAGTGAGAAAGTCTCTGCCCTCAAGGCCCCTCCGGCTTAACTGAAGAAACAGAACAGGACATTAAAAGATAAATACTGTCACAGTGTAACACAAATTGACTAGAAGGTGCAGGATTCTCCCAGGAGGGATAGGAGTTCCAAGGAGGGAGTGATCACAGGAGGTGGGAGTCCAAGTCCGAGTGGACCAGAATGAACAACAAGCCTGTCGTAGAAATGGAGTGGTGATTGCAAACAGGACAACTGGGGGAATATCTATTTTATAATCAATAGACAGTGGCTGGAACAAGGGCTGGAGGGGGGAGGTTTCCAGATACGAGTTGGGGCGGGTCCAAAGGCCAAGGAATGAGGGTTTTCTTGTCTGCAGGTTGTAGGGAGGAACTCAAAATTGTTTAGCAGGGATGTAAAAGCTGAAGGTGGTATTTAATGAAATAAATAAAGACGAACCAAATCTATCTGGCAGTATGCCTGTAATGATTTAACAGGCATAAAGATTAGGAATAATAAAAGTAGGTGCCATCACACAGTCCAGAAATAAAGAAGAGGAGAGTCTGGACTAGAGAAGCAGCCGTGAAAATAGAAAGGGCCGTGCAGAAGCTCAGTTCCATTTAGAGAAGGAACAGAACACTGCAACTGAGGGATTTGAGGGGCACAGGAGAAAAAAGGAGAGATCAGCACTTTGACGGATATTTATAGAACTCCTGAGCTGTACCGGGCCTTGTACTAGGTCCTAGGGGACAATGAGGAACAAAATGACTTCAGAAATGACTACCAGATGGGGTGACTTTGGTGGAATTTTTGAAAAAGAGTTCCAACTCTCCCTGTCACCATGAACTCAGTCCTCCCCATCTACACAGGAACAAACCATAGAAAATCAGTGGGCAAGAGTATGTTGTGGGATTTCACTGACCTAGATTCACATTTTGGGAACTGAGCTATACTCAGACATATTCAACTGACAGTGGCTCGGGTAGACATCCCATGTCTAAGCTTGTAAGACACTAACGGTGTTGGCTCCCATTTCAGTTTCCATTGGCAGCAGTCAGTGGCTCATCCAAATTTGGAGTCTCTGTCCTTTATTCTTTTCCGTTTATTTTTTTATCTTTATCTACTCACCCTAAAGCCATACCGAAAATCACTTAAACATTTACATGCCCTCCATCTCCAGTGGTGTCCTATTGTTTTTTGGCTGAATTGAGTTGGCAAAAGACTGCCCCTCCCNCCCCCCCCCCAAAAAAAAAAAAAAAAAAAACAGGACAATTATTGTGTCGTGGGCTGAAATTGTGCATCACAGCATGACCTATGTGACACTCTCGGCCATGCCAACACCAATACCCTTGATGCTGAAGGGATTAGGAAGTGTATCAGTTGAGCTAGAGGGAGGATGGTTGAGTTTTGGGTTACTGTTTCTCCATGGAAATCACATGGATTAAATGCCTTAGGTGTTGATGAGTATCCTATTGCATGGCTGAAGGTTAATAAAGCATATGGTAAACCATAGACACTAAATTAGAAGGAACACTTTAACCATGAAATAGTCTCCAGCCTCTAGGCAAACCATCCACACTATCTCATACAACACCAAAATTTGGACCATCCTTGGAAATAATGACATGCAAGAGAAACAAATTAAACTTGCCACCACCTTCCGGCAAAACCATTCCACTAGTGTTATTACCCTGCTATTAATAATCACTTACTGCGATGCCTGGGTGGCTCAGTTGGTTAAGCATCTGACTCTTGGATTTGGCTCAGGTCCTGATCTCATGGCTTGTGAGATCGAGCCCCACATCAGGCTCCATGCTCAGCGGGAATCTGCTTGGATATTCTCTCCCTCTGCTCCTTCCCCCTCTCACTCTCTCTCTCTCAAATAAAATAATCTTTTTTAAAAAAAAAAAATCACTATCTTTCCTTACTTTTATCTTTCAAAGTATCATATTAGTCCAGCAATCTTTAAGAATATTTCTAAATCTACTTTTTGTTGATGGTCACTGGATGCTGCAGTTGGGGTCCCTTGTTGCTTAAACACTATCTGTCTACAGATATAAACCAACAACAACAAAAAAAGAAGCTTTGCAGATATGTTACAACAGCCATTCCTTTTCATCTCTTTCTGAAGTGGGATTAAGTTCAAAGCTGTGACCACATATCCAGAGGTGACCCATCATATAGAGTTTCAACCCAAAAAAAAGCCAATTGGAAGCTAAATGAAAGGTGTTGAATCTATGCATTTTGTGCACATTTCCTCATCACTCATTTGTTTTTCCATCCACACTCTGGCAAGTGATAAGAGCTCAATATTGCCCAATATGCAACTGCTAGTTGTTGTAATATCAGTAGCAGGAATAATTCCTTTTAGGTGTAAAAATCATGTTAATTTATTTTGAGAAGTCTAAGCTAGAGATTTTCAACTTTTAGTGTACCCAAGAATCACATAAAGTGCACATTTGAAATGCACATCACCTTCCTCCGATTCAGCAGGAGGAATTCTGATTCAGCAAGGCTGGGATGGAGCCCAGGAACTGCTGCGTGATTTGGATGTAGGTAATCCATAGATCACAGTGTGAGAAGCACTGGCTCTGTCTGAAATTCACCAGATATCAGTTCCTACATTGGCATATGAAGGCAGGGGGAGAAAATTCATTCTAAAAGTAAATTGCTATGTCCTTGAACAGAAAATGCCACCAACTATCTTTCAGAATAATATCATACTGAGTAAAATAACTGGCACTTCAGAGGAATAGCTCTCATGTGAAAGAAAACAATGCAGAACTCCACTAGATTATTGAAATACAACTGCTTATGAAGAGCCCACTTTTTGTCTAAAATGCTGTGTCTTTTTAAGGGGAAATGCTTACAGAGTAAAAGATACAAATCATGTGTTCCGTCTGTCTCTATTGATAACACTTGCATGTTAAAAACAATGTATCTGAAGTGAGTTATTGCTCTAATTCTCATTAGGTGCATAGGCCATCAGACTTGAATAGAAAAGTCTACGTTTCTTCTGAGCTCTGAAGTCCTGCGGCTTGAAAATAAACATGATACTAAACTCATCAAATGGGGGGAGCACCTGGGTGACTCAGTCAATTAAGTGTCTGCTTTCAGCTCAGGTCATGATCTTGGGGGTCCTGGGATGGAGCCCCACATCGCAGCAGGAAGTCTGCTTCTCCCTCAGCCCCTCCCCCCCAACTCATGTGCACACGCGCTCTCTCTCTCTCAAATGAATAAATAAAATCTTAATTCTTCCAGTAGGAATAGAAGACGGAGGAGGGAAACCCAGATCTCTATTTGGGTAAGAAGTTTGGTCCCATCCTTGAGCTTGTTAGGGAGAATTTGAGAAGGGCCTCTGGAGAGCAACCAAAGCTGGTAAAGTCCAAGATTCGGTGGCCAGCGTTGATTACACAGAAGGGTATGGCACAAGTGTTGATAGGCAACTCCTCTTTGCTGTTCAGTAAAGGTTGAGCTCCAGTTGTGTCTTATAGGAAATTGCATTAGGAGACTTCAGGGGGATTTTAAGAGTTATTGAAATGCTGGAATGCAGTGCTAAAAATGATTCATTCCCTCAGCATTTAGCAGATATGTGTTGAGCGTCTACCACACGCCAAGCACTGCTGCAAAGTAGTGCACAAGGGGCCAGTGGTGTGACTGTGCCTCTCCGGAAGCTTTTAAATAAACTGTCCTTCTGGAATGACTCGGGTAGCTTGACTTAATTGGATTCAAACAGTATGTCAATTGCCGAAGGGATAAAAATATATATAATGGCAATGTAAATATATATATTACTTTCTGACTCAGTTGATGACTGCCAGCTAATTGTCATTCCCAACTTCGTATTCCACCCTTCCTTTTTATTAATTGAACCTTGCGTTTTAAATGAGCACGTTGCCACTTGGGAGAAAGTCTCCTTTGTGCTAGGTAGAACAATGAGACTAAGTATTGCCAATGAGAGAAAAGTAGAAGTGCTGGGTATGAAATCCAGGACCTGGACTGAAAGGGAGGAGATACACCTTTTTCCCCTTCCCGAATCTTGCTGCTTGAAAAAAGGGTGTGATGGTTGGAGCACCAGAGCTCTCATACCATGAGGACAGGGGTATGCTCTACCCCAGGTCTGGAAGTGCAAAAAGCTAGAAGGACCCTGGACTCATGATGACTGTCAAGTGACGACACTACACTATGACCTCAAAACTCCTCTCACGTGAAAGAGAAATAAACTTTTTTTAAAGTCATTTTGGGGGGCAGGTCATTTCTATTACAGCCAAATTTCATCTATTTTAGTCAAATTGAGATAAAGCCTGTTCGTCTGCCTTATGCATTAAGAGAAAACTCAATTCAAGCTGCCGGAACAAGGGAGATTTATTGGTCCATGTAGTTTTGAAGTAATGCAGACTTTACAGTGGGTTTGATTGATCTGCTCAATGATGCCATCCAAGAACCAGAATCTTCTGTGTCTCTTCTCCACCTAACCCAGATGCATTTCATCATACAGCTGGCTCCCATTCAGGGGGCACAGTGACTGCCAACAGCTTCTGACTACATGTTTGTACACCTATATTCAGGGAGGCAGGACGTTCATCTTCTCAGAAAAGTAAGGAACCTTCTTTCAGATATTGTCTATTCTTATTAGCCTGAATTGGTCATCTGCCCATCTTGGAAACACTGACTATAAGCAAGGGCTGACTTACACTGGAATTACCATTTCCTGATTGCATGGAGACGTGCCGGGGCATCACAGCGAACTCTCAGGGGCACCATGGCCTATTTTAACATTTCAAAGATAGCACAGATATAGCTGTCAGATAACACACACAATTCTACTGTTAGGTTGCTTGGATCTAAATACTTCATAAACAAAAGTGTTAGAGTTTGAGGGGAAACCTTTTTTGGGAAGCAAGGAGAGTAGTTGTATTTTGTTTGTCTATTTTGGTTGTGGTTTGGTTTGGTTGGCCTCAGGACACCATGAAAATATTACTGAGACACCATGGGTTCTACGAACCGAGAAAGGAACCTCTAGCCCAGAGTCAGGTAGAATTAACTTGCGCTGATTACGTGGACTACACAGAGCTGTGTAGATTTACAAATGAAAAGTGGGGTAGTAACTAAGAAAGCAGAGAGTAAATGTTGGGGGAGCAACCACAATGTTCACCAGACCCTCAGAAGAGCTAAACCCTGACTTGCTCTTAGGGACGGAATTGTCTTGGTTTAGGAAAATGCGATAGGTCTTTTAGGGTGAAAGGTGTGATCCTTGAAGGCTTGGGGTCAGCAGACAATACAGCAAAATAGAAAGCAAAAATGTCCTTTGTTAGAAGCACTAGGAACGGGGAGAAAGGGAGTGAGAAGAGGCCCCAGCCACAAGACAGGGTTGTCAACTCTTTGAAGAACACCAGCGTTCAGTAGTCGATTTTAAGTGTTCATGTAACTGCAATACTCCAACCTGCCAAAACTGAGAAAAATCTATTATCCTGTGTGAAAAGGGTTTTTTGAGGCAATCAAAGAAAGACTGAAGTCCCTGCCTACGTTGACATGGTTGAAAACGATAGTACTTGTAGAATAACTGTACCTCTGAATGGCTCTAATCCACCGGAAGCTAGGGCCAGAGATAACATGAGAATATAAGGTCCCCCCTTTCCCCTCTCCCACTCTATCCCCAAGACTGGTAGAAATTATTGGTAGAAATAATTACAGAATAGTGGTTCTCGATCCTGTCTACATATTAGAGTCACCTGGGGTTGGGGGGATGTTTAAAAAGAAATACTGATGCTTTGTCTTACTCCAGACCAAGTAAATAAAAATTCTCTATGGTTGGGACCCAGAAATCTGTACTTTTTAAAAAGTTCTCTGGATGATTTTAGTCTATAAGCATGGTTGAGGACCACTGACCTAGGATATTACATAAATCAAGGAACAGAGGTACAAGACATTCTTATTTAGATCTTGAAGAGAAGAGAGACCCCTCAAAGTGGAGGTGGAGGAGAGGGCAAGGGACGAGTTGACATTGTGCCTTCTTGTCCCACTTAAATTCTCTCCACCAACCTAAGACCAATAGAAAAGCCTGGACTGAGTCAGGAGAGCTAGGATCTAGTCCTCACTTTGCACCTCACTAACTTTGTATGCTTTTAGCTAAGTCAATTAATTTTTCATCTCTGAATCTCTGTAAAAGAGAAGTGGACTTGATAATTTCCAAATTCTTGCCTAGTTCTCAAACTTATGATCCTTAGTATTCTATAAAATGACATCACTTCCTCAGCTGCTCTGAGTACTTTATCAACATTCACTGTCTGACGCTAGCAAAGACCGCTCCAGAAGGAAACCAAGGTTTCTCCCCAACCCACACAAGAGTAGGCAAGGTGGGGATGGCTGTTTTCTTCATTGGCCATGGTTTGGTTGTAGTCATTTACAGGGTATTTCGGTTTCTGGGAAAAGATATATGGGGACAACAGCTGTTTTCTTAAACACTTATCCCTTTCTTTTCAGGGCTCTTGTTAATTCAGAGGAAGAATAGAAGAGTAAATAGTATTTGGAAATTTGATTTCTTTCTTTTTATGGTTGTTCTTCCTTCTCCTTCCCATAAATATCTGCTCTTCTGCTAAAATATAAATAAATTTGATGACTTTCTTCTAAAAACAGTGGTTTTCAACCAAAGGCAACTTTGCCTCCCAGGGGACATTTGGTAATGTCTGGAGATATTTTTGTTGCAGCATGGTGGGTGCGAGAGTGGACGCTCCTGGCACAGTACATAGAGACCAGGGCTGCTGCTAAGCCTCCTACAAGGCACAGGACAGCCCCCATAACAAAGGATGATCTAGCTCAAAATATCAATGGTGCTAAGGTTGAGAAACCTAGTCCTAAAATGTGAATGAGATTTGTCAGCCCCATTTCACAGTCATTTTAATTTCTGAGCATATCACGGTTAAGGTACTTAGCCTGATTAGGAGCGGCAGTGACTCCTGAATGTCAGGTAGCCCACGCCAGCAAGAGGGCTTTCAGGAGCCAGGAACTCAACAGCCATACAGTCCCGGTGTTCATTCGATTTTTGTATGACATTATTTGCAGGTATTGGAACTACTTAGTATACATGGACGAAAAGGAAATAAATGTGAGATGATCACATGTAATGGCCTCTAGCAATTTTCATTACCAGCCTTTGAGGGACGTAGGGTTGGGGCCTCTGAATTGCGATGTTCAGGGTCCTTTACTGACAAATTCAGTGGGGGTAAATGGATTTTGTTTTGAGTGTGTATGTTTTTTAAAAAGATCTGAGGAACTCACGTCAAACTTTTAATAGTGGCTACCATAGAGCAAGGGGGAAGAGAGAAGAGTAAGATGGGGTAGAGAGGGGAGAAAGAAAATTTCAATTTTTTAAAATCAGCTTTATTGAAATATAATTTCCATATAATAACATTTTATTTCCATACAATTCACACTTCAAATTTACAATTCAATGAGTTTTGACAAATGTATACAAGTTGTTTTTAAGTCCAATAGAACTTTAACTTTTCATAGTTGAATCTTTTACAAGAAGCTTATGTTTTATATTTTTGTTCATAATTAGTTTTTTTTGTTTATAATTATAACATGTTTTTTGAAGAATTGTTTGAAATTATACACTCCTACCTCACCTCATTTTGCAAAAGTGGCTTACAAAGATGCATGAAGGATAGCAAAATAACCAGAAATAAAAAGGTAAGATGACTTAAAAGGAAAACAGTGATTTAACGTGGAGCCGAAGGGTCCCTGGGTGGCTCTGTCAGTTAAGCATCTGACTCTTGATCTCAGCTCAATTCTTGTTCTCAGGGCCGTGAGTTCGAGCCCCACACTGGGCTCNCGGGAAAGGGGGCCTTTTTTAAAAAAAAAAAAAAAAAAAAAAAAAAAAAAGATTAAATTGGAGCCAAGTTTAACACAGACCATGGATTCTCATTTCATTCTTTACACATAGGACAATCAGACTTTAAGCTTCCAGTTAGTGTGAAAAGGGAAACCCTTTTCACCTTCTTCTGTGTGTTTGAGAGCTTTGATGAAATTAAGCTTCTGTTTAACAAACCCAATTTGCCACCCTTCCTTCCAAGAGTTCATGAGTTTCATAAACCATTGACGGTTAATCCCCAATTATTGTTTGCCCATGAGGAAGCAAAAGTTATACGAGCCAAGTTCCAAAGCTAAAGCTACCATGGCATTAACATGGAGGCTGTAGGGCTACTTAAAGTAACTTTCTATCAAGAGCCAGCTTATGCTA
Organism: Ailuropoda melanoleuca; assembly: GCF_002007445.2. NCBI lineage: Eukaryota > Metazoa > Chordata > Mammalia > Carnivora > Ursidae > Ailuropoda > Ailuropoda melanoleuca. The sequence goes on along the minus strand of NC_048219.1, from coordinate 56,164,903 downwards.
ACATCCAGGAGCCACGTCTTATGGAACGATGAAGTCTCCTGTGTAGGGCAGTGGTTTGCTGGAGTCAGCTTCTACCAGCTTACAAAAGCTGATTGTTCAATTTTCAGGTATTTTGCGGCACCTGGGTGGCTCAGTTGATTAAGCGACTGCCTTCAGCTCAGGTCATGCTCCCGTGGGGATCGAGCCCCACGTCATGTTCCCTGTTCAGCAAAAATCAACAGAAGCATTCTGTTGTGAGAATCGGTTGGCAATATGAAATTTATATGCAAGAGAATCGACCATTTTATTATTATTTATAAATTATATGCTGCCCATCCTTCATATCAGTAAAATTTATAATAAATGTATGTGGGTATATTATGCATATATTTTTCCCTACATTTACCAGCACACTACTGCCTGGAGCTAAAAATCTCAGAGTACTGAACATACATTAAAGGTTTTTGTTTTTTTTTTTTAACCACCTAGGTTAAAATAATTGGCGGCTCCAGTGATGATTTTCTTCATCTTGTTCCAGGGGGGAAAAAAAGCCACTCTCTTTCATGAGGACAGATTCTCTAACCCTAAGGCAACCCTTTCGCAATGGCCAAGTAGACTGGGCAGAGGATTTTGAATGACTCTAAAGCAAAGCAAGCACAGTTATTGTAAAAGAAAATTTAAATGCATGACCTACTGATGAGCTGGCCAAGGAATATTTGCTCATATAGAAAATAAGCACTAATCCACCAGTGGTAGAGCCAGACTGAACAGGGCTGATCCTTGGCATCATTGCAAAGTGCGTGTGTTTGGCCATTTCTCCTCTCTCACTCGGGAGCCTGCTCCTCTGTTCTCTAGAAGCGATAATGCCTCTTTACCCACTGTCTTTTTCTATTCCGAAAGGCTTTGCTCTTCTTTCATCTACTTAACAGCTTTAAGAAAACCAATCCCTGTAGTTCAGTAGAGAACTCAGATGGCTTCAGGAGCCAGACCTTCTCCATCTAAAAGCATTTAAATGCAAACTTTTAAAAATATATGCACATCAGGCTCCTGGGTGGCTCAGTTGGTTGAGCATCTCCCTTCAGCTCAGGTCATGATCCCAGGGTCCTGGGATTGAGTCCCACACTGGGTTCGCTGCTCAGTGGGGACTCTGCTTCTCTCTCTCCCTCTATGCCTCCCCCCACCCGCTCACTCTCTCTCTGTGTCTCAAATAAATAAAATCTTTAAAAAAATAAAAAATAGGGGCACCTGGGTGGCACAGCGGTTAAGCGTCTGCCTTCAGCTCAGGCGTGATCCTGGCGTTATGGGATCGAGCCCCACATCAAGCTCCTCCGCTATGAGCCTGCTTCTTCCTCTCCCACTCCCCCTGCTTGTGTTCCCTCTCTCGCTGGCTGTCTCTATCTCTGTCGAATAAATAAATAAAATCTTTAAAAAAAATAAAAAAATAAAAAATAAGAATATATGCATGTCAAGTAAGTTGTATCTACAGGAAAAATCAACCCAAAGGCTGCAAGTTAGTGAGCTCAGAGTCTAGTCTTTGAAGGGATATTGGAGAGGTGGTAGTTTGGTGTGACAGGAAAAAGGTAGGCATTTGGAGGTTGATGTACCTGGACTTGAATCCTGGATTTACTGTGTTAACATGTGACCTTAGACAAATTACTGAATTTCTCTGAACCTTGGTTTTCTCATTTGTAAAAATGAATAATTGTGAGAAATGAACAGAATATAGCTCAGTAAATACTCCAGTTGTTTCTGGCTGTCAAATGATACAGGGAACCTAGAAGATCCCCAAGTCCCCAGTAACCAAGGGAATTAATTTTTGAAGGTGGGATTAGGGTGCAGGTATCTGGGGAAGCATAGCCAGGGCATGACTTCAATATCCAAGTAGGCAACAAGATATATCTTTATGAACAAGACTGTGGGAGACCTGTTTCTGCCACAGAGCTAATCTTAGAGAATGCATGGGCAGAGGTTAGAAGGGAGGTAGGATCCCAGATTTTGCATTTTGGAAGGGGTGCTTTGGTCTGAATTTCTTTTGCTCTACACCCCTGAAATTAGAAAATGAGAACTGTGACTCACCCAGAGAATCTCTCTTGTTCCTCCTGCCTAGGCCATGCTCCTTAGCCCTCCATAGAGCTCAGAGCGGCCCTCTAATGAGAGGGTAAGAGTTTTTCCCAGCCTTCCACAGTAACCATTGTTTGTGAGGATCCCTTCCAGAAATGGTTCATGTGCTTTGTGGTTGTAGTTTGAAGGACAGAAGGACAGAATTTCATCCCCATATTTAGGTGGGCCTTATGATCTGAACAAAAGCAGCAACTCCAAATATGAGAGAGAATTTGTGGAGGAAATGGCAGTTAGCTTTGAAGGGAATATTTGGCATTGAAAGCTGGCCCAGATTTAACTGAAAGGAACCATGTTACTTTGTTCTTAGGATCTGTTATAGCCCATCAATTCAGAGAGGATGTTTAACAGACAGCCTCTCTCAGATTCTGTTCATTTTGAGCTGATCCATGGAAATATCCATAAAAAAATGAAAACATAATAGTTCTAGAATGTTATCCATAGCTATATTGACTCAGCCTTAAAAGGACTGTCTGGGCTTAATGCCTAGTAAATGGTCAGCTCTCAATAAACTCTTGATGGACAGATAAATAAATGAATGAATGATTTTAGATATACAGTAGTAACAAAAAGTGTGCTTCAGAATTGCGTATCATATATCTCAATAGAATCTATAATCTGTCACTTTTAATATTGGCTGTTCTGATATGTTGATATGGGTACATATGTATATTTCATAATGATCAATTATGAGTGAGCCAAACATGCTCTGAATATTTCCTAACCATCTCTAAATACCTTCTATACACCCTTCAGTATTTGACCCATAAAAGTCCTAAACTGTTCTGTGAAACAACATAGCCCAAGAATTTTTTTTCAATAATTGATGTAATACAAAGAAACCATGAGTAACAAGTGGGAGAACGTAGCTGCCTTCCAGCCCTTTGAATGAGAAAATTCCCAGAAATGCTGGAAACTGCCGGAAATGCCTGGTTGTTAATGCAACTAGCCATGCAAATTCTCTTGGGCTGGAAGCCAGACGTTTCCCACTCTATTTTGTGACAGCTCCACTCTGGGGAGCAAGGCGGATTCCTCCAAACCAGCAGCTGTGTAACAGAGCACGATGATTCGGCCAACATGGTTCTCAGAGCCGTTTCCACTCTGCCGCGTGCCTTCTTCATTAAGGGAGTGCCTGTAATGGAAGTGAGGTTGACTTTCTTTTTACTGCTAGCATCTCCTTCGTGTGCTTGTCCTGCCTTAAATTATAGATTGTCATCTCCTGAAGGAAGAACCTGCAACTAAATTATCTTTGGGTGTCTTTCTCTTTCCCACCTCTCGCTGTCATGCCTAGCCCCAGGGTGGACCTCCACAGAGAACTGTTGGATTGAACCAAACACCAGTTGTGTCCAATCCCAATAATACTGTTTTACACAAAGTGGAATAATGCCTTTGAGAAGTGGCATAAGTCAGAAATGGCATTTAGAGCACGGACTTGACTTCTCAGATCTTTCTCTAAAGCCGTGTTGAACTCAGTGGGTATTATCCAGAGTCTAGGGCCTCTCAGGAATTTAGAGTGTCCATAAAGGGTTTAGGTGCTTTCTCCTTTCCATTCTGGCTTGGGGCACAGTGAGAAACAGGAAGTCGATCCCCTGGGGTTAAAAGAACACTTTACACAGAGCTCTGGAGCAATACACCACCTCCACCCTTTTTTAGGAAAAAATGCTGGCACATAGAACTGAACAGCCAACAGCCACATTCTCAAGATACTTGAAATGATGCTCATCTTTTAACAAAGGCTTCTGTGCATCCACAAAGAGCAAACAAAACCTGCCCACCCCCCCACTCACTGTGGCTGCATCTCTGTCCTCAGGAGCCTGAGCTCTTTGAGGCACAGCCTGGCCAGGCTGGCCCTGAGCACATCCTCACAGCACCAGTTCCAACAGCAGAGGAAAGATGTTAGAGATAGTCTTCTGAATCTTTTCCTGTGTGTTCCTCTCCAAATGGTGAGCACCCTGTCTTGTGTATAGCCGTGAATTTCCTGAGCCCAGCTATAAATAAATGGCAAGCTGTCTTATTCAGACAATAGCAACATATACGAGAAAGGAAAACAATCACTCTCACAGGAAAAGAGAAACCTGTTCTTTGTTCCAGAACACAGAGACTCGTTGTATTTAGAATAAGCACCCTTGGGGGCGCCTGGGTGGCACAACAGTTAAGCGTCTGCCTTCGGCTCAGGGCATGATCCCGGCGTTATGGGATCGAGCCCCACATCAGGCTCTTCTGCTATGAGCCTGCTTCTTCCTCTCCCACTCCCCCTGCTTGTGTTCCCTCTCTCGCTGGCTGTCTCTATCTCTGTCAAATAAATAAAAAATAAAATCTTTTTTAAAAAAAATTTAGAATAAGCACCCTTGGCTTTTTCAAGAAAAAAAAATGTATTTTTTGTTTATTATTTATAGTTACCACTTCCTAAGTTCTTTTCATTTAGAAAGACTACGCCTGACATAGCTTTTGTATTTTCTTCTTTCCACTGTTAAACAGAACCCCTCACTGCTCCAAATGGGGCCTGTTCTATTATTAAAAGTCATTTCCCTAGGCACATTTTTTAACCTGTCTTAAAATGATAACCATGGGGCCTTGATAAATTGATTGAAAAACTTCTCCTAAGGTGGCTTTGTTAAGACATTTATTTTAAGAGTAACTCTTGGTAGAATTTATCAGTGAATTACTTCATCTAGTCCCAGTGTTAAATTATTTCCCTGCCAAGGGTATTATAATTCCTTTCCTGGCAACAATGAAAAAAATGTAACTATCCTCAAACAATGCTAGGTTGGTACTAGCCCTGATGTCAGTAATTTTAAGAATACTCCCACCAGAAGCTATAAATTATAAATATAAGGTCCAGAAAAGAGAGAAATACCAATGACTGAGAAAAAGCAGTGATTACAATTTCAAATAAATGTCATTAGCTGAAGAACAAAGCAAACACAGAGGAACCAAAGAGGCAGAATTGTTCCCTCAAGGAGCTGGGGATGGGGGATGGGAGGGAGGGTGGAAAAAGGTGGCACCCAGGTAAGTAAAGCACCCCAAGAACGGAGATACAAAGTCTTCATTACTCAGAAGAAACTGGGCAGTTTCTGAAGTAGGCACAACCTTGGAGATTTTAATTTGTTCCCTCAATGATAAACAAGAAGTCAGCACTGATAACGCTCCTTGATAACACTTCCTCTGGAATGTACAACATTCCATGTTTCTGCTTCTTAGTCACTACCGGACATGCATGAGTCAGACTAAGATGTGGGGAAATTGCCAGGCTGCTCGTGGGACCATTGAAGGTAGAGTCAGGCCTGTAGGTGTGATCTTGCCTCCTTCTTTCTTTTTCAATTCAGCTTACAGTCGGAGTGATAGGTGATTTCTTTACCTTTGGATAAAGAATGTAGAGAATCATCTATAGACCATGAATTAAACTGGAAAACCAACTGGCATCTCTCTAGTGCTTATGAATGGTGGGCGCAACTAGTCTGAATGTGATGGACCAAAATATGCTGCCCACAATTATCCCGGTGGCTTAGAAAATTAGGTCAATGGAAATATTCAGTTTTCTAGATTTTGTTTTCTTCTTGTCTAAGCTTGACCAGGTAACTATGGCTGTACGTACCATGTTTTAAGGATCTTTGTCCTACTTAGTAAGCCCACTGAAGTCCTACTTAGTAATAAGCCTCTGGCCCCGGAAACTGTCTCCTGGTGGTCTGGAAGAAATCCTGAATTTCTCGGATAAACGCGATCTAATCCACATGAAGGATGACAGTCAGTTTTAACGGTAAATGAGCAGACTAGCCATCTTGGCCCACCTTCAATAACACATAATAAGTAGAGATTCAGACATAGTGCAATCCTATTCCCTGCACCCAGAAAGAAACATGCTGGCCAGACTGACCAAGAATGATTGCTGAAAAGTTTCATAAATCTTAACTTGCGTGTTGCGTTTAGAGACAGTTCCACTTACATCTTAAAGACATCCATCTGCTGATTGGGCTTCTGGACCATTTTACTAAATCACAAGTCACAAACTGACAGAGACATATGTATGTTCGGTTTGATGTGCACAAAGTTTTTTTTCTTTTCTTTCTTTGTTTTAATGCTTTCAGGTGCTGCAAACTGTCTAGTTTGCCCCAGGTCCACCACTCCATATTATGTTACATTCAGAATCATTTGGGTTAGGACCACAGAGTATAGCATAAGGAAAAAGCCAAACATTGGCCTCACTGATTTAGCCCCATTCACATTAATTAACGAATTGTATTTCTTTTTCTGGATGAAGACCATACCTTGTTTTTATATATGCAGTTGTTCACATATGTAGATTGTGAACATCTCAGTGTACTCTTGAGGTTCGCTATATCCTCTGAAAGGAGTGAAGAAGGGGTGCCTAGGTGTCTCAGTCAGTGAAGCATCTGCTTTTGGCTCAGGTCATGATCCCCAGGTCCTGGAATGGAGGCCCCACATCTGGCTCTCTTCTCAGCACAGAGCCTGCTTCTCCCTCTCCCTCTCCTTCTGCCCCTCCCCCCGCCCTTGGTCTCTCTTAAATAAATAAAATCTTTTTAAAAAAGAAGAAAAAGAAAGGAGTGAAGAAATGAATCAATTCATTGCAAGCATATTTTTATTATCTGCTAGGTGCCAAATGACTTGCAAGAAACAAAAAGGGAAGGGTGCACATTTATTACACACTTAATAAGTACTAGGAACTTGTACCAAGCACTTCACAGACATAATCTGTTTTGCTTCGTTTTTTAAAATAATCTTCAGGGGGGGCGCCTGGGTGGCACAGCGGTTAAGCGTCTGCCTTCAGCTCAGGGCGTGATCCCAGCGTTATGGGTTCGAGCCCCACATCAGGCTCCTCCACTGTGTGCCTGCTTCCTCCTCTCCCACTCCCCCTGCTTGTGTTCCCTCTCTCGCTGGCTGTCTCTATCTCTGTCGAATAAATAAATAAAATCTTTGAAAAAAAAAAAATCTTCAGGGGCACCTGGGTGGTTCAGTTGGTTAAATGTCTGACTCTTGAATTCGGCTCAGGTCTTGATCTCAGGGTCATGAGTTCAAGCCCCGCTTTGGGCTCCATGCTGGGTGTGGAGCCTACTTAAAAATTAAAATAAAATAAAATAAAATAAAAATCTTCAGAGTTATTCTAAGAGAAATAGGTATGACGTTGTCATCCCATTTTATATCTGAGGAAATTGAGGCTTGGAGAGCCTGCTTAAGGTCACACAATATATAGCAGAGCAAGGATTCAGACCTAGATCTTTCTGATTGCAGATAGAAACTTGACCCTTACTTGTCTGGTCATGCTGCCCTAAAATACTAGTAGCTTATTAAGGGCTTATTACTGTGTCTTATTATATACATTATTTTCATTTGGCTTTCATAATAAGTATATGAAAGACTATTATTATCCCAGTTTTATAGTGAGAAAACCAAGAAGTCAAAAGCAAAAAAAAAAAAAAAAAAAAAAAAAGCTTAAATTTACATAGCTAATAAAGGCTGGCCTGTGACTCAAACCAGGTCTTACTCCAGAGTTAATGGTCTAATGTGCCCCCTTCCACACAATGGAAGCTACTATTAATATGTTTTAAAAGCAGCCAAAAAGAAAGTCTGCATAAGATATATTGTTACAGCAATTCATAATAGAAGAGAGCTACTTGGATATGGATTTTTTTTTCTCATAGGCCTCTCCATAGTATTTCTGGATATTTATAAAATATTTATAAAGAGGGCTAAGTTGAATATGTTTTTCACTTTCTTAGAATAGCTACTCTTTAGGAATGTCTTTCACTTCTTAAGTGTCCACATATTCAAGTAGATCTAAGTTTTCTCCATCAAGGCTCTAAAGAAGAACCACCACTGTAGGCGATACCCTCTACAGGGCTATCCCTTTATTTAAAAAGTGCAAGACGGGTGTCCAGCCAAGTCCTGTAGCTACACCAAACTGTAGCATGTCGTGATAGGATTACATGTGGAAGAAGAGTTAATGGTACCACAAGAGAATAAATTATAAGTACCAAATGAGTGCAAAAAAGTCAATGTTGTGGTAGTTTATAGGAGCAAGATCTGCTGCAGCTCTGAAGGTCAAGAAAGAGGGCAAAGTAAGATGATTAACAAAGAAGGTTTTGAGTTGTCCGGATGTGGGTTTAAATCTACCCGTATGACTTTGAGCAAGTAAGTTATTTGATCCCTCTCAGTCCGGTTTGTTCGTCTGTAAAATGGGAATTTTGAGATTAAGTAATAAATTTTAAATGTTTCCCATGGTGCCCTGTCTCTTCTTATTGTATAATTGTTTGCCAGTCTCCTCCATTAGGCTGTAACCTTCTCAAAAACTGGATCTGTGTCCCGCTCATCTCTGCATCTCTCAGCCTTTGGTACACTGCTTAAGCACATCCCCATGCCGATGTTTCTTTCTGTGTGAAGGATATTCCATTATCAGATTACTCCTGCCCCCTCCCAGGTTTTGACATATTCCACACGAGGAGAAGTGAATGGTTTGCTTGACTGGTGAGTCAGGAAGAGCTTACTATATGCCACTTTCCATGTCTCTTTGGAATGAATTTTCTACAGGGAGTATGCAGTCTCTTGCACTCCTCCATACTGTGAATCTTACTGTCCGATGTTGCCACCACTGAGTGGGCAAGCCTACCTATTCCGAGGTCTGGTAATATGAAGCACATTTCCAGACAGATATTGAAGGGTAAAGGGAGGCCTAGTTGGAAAGGTAGATTCAAACCAGATGATGGAAAGATCTTGTTATGCCTTTATGGCATGACATTTCAGGAAATTCCTTAAAATATACAGATATTGATAAAGAATGAAAAGAGTCTACATGACTAAGCCCAAAATATATTTGGGTTTTTGTTTGTTTGTTTTTGGTGTTTGGATATTTTTGTAGTGAGGGAGGGGTGGTTGTTTTGTGGGTTTTTGTTTTGATTGTGTTGAGGAGATGAGGATAAGGTGTCAATTTTTTAAAATTTTGTAGAGTTCACTTCTGTGATTTTTTTAAAGTTATTATATACGAAGACATTAATAAATCCATCATTTGATGAATAGACCCGTTAAATCAGGTGGGGTTTTTTGTTTTTGTATTTTTAACCAAGTGTGGTCTGGGACCATCTGCCTCAGAATTACCTGGAACGCTTTGGAATACAGATTGCTATGCTTCACTTCAGATCTGCCAGATCAGAATCCCTGGGGGTGAAGCCTAAGAATATGAGTTTAACATTCCCCTCTAGGGATTTTTATGCTTATTGAGTTAAGGGCATCACCTGCCAACAGACAGGTTAATTAAATTTAAGTGTATCTACAAGAGGAATGTGTGTGTGTGTGTGTGTGTGTGTGTGTGTCTGTGTGTGTCTGTGTGTGTGTGTGTCTGTGTGATTGCTTAATCAGATTATTGACCAGAATGATTACCACTATGGGCCCTTTTTCCTGTAGACCAGGGCGGCCCTGCTTCCTCAGCCAAAGATGTCATCAAAACCCCCAGCTGGGCCTTTTGTATATGTGTCCCTTTCAGGTTTCACTGATAGATGTTATGAACAAAAACCAGAAAAATTATGGATAGTTTTAAAACCTTTTAAAATTATGGATAGTTTAAAAACACACACTTTCAAAAAAGCAATAAGAAGAACCCTTGCAGTTCTTCCAAAGAATCCTAGCTTCATGGAGTTTGCCTCTTGGGAGTCTAAATGACGAGAGGAAATAGGCAGGAACTTCACAGGAACATTCTTAGGCACCGTTGCAAGCTTAAACCCACACTCTGCCTTCCTTCTGTTTGAAAGTGTGGGGAAATGCTGTGCTTAAGCCTGCTTTGTTTCTCTTTATAGATCATGCAACAGATGAGTGACCACCGCTATGACAAACTCACTGTGCCTGATGACATGGCCGCAAACTGTATTTACCTAAATATCCCCAGCAAAGGCCACGTCTTGCTACACCGCACCCCAGAAGAATATCCAGAAAGTGCGAAGGTAAACAAACATCCTTCCTGGCTACTGCAGCTGAGCAGGCCTCTTTGTGACAGTCTTCCTGCCTGGGGATTTTTTTCATGATAGAGTGACAAATAACAGGGACTTCCTTTTCCTCTATACACATCAAATCATTATGAAAGCAGAAAGGCTAATATAATTTCAGGGCACAGGGAAGGTTAATTTAACTCAGTCTTCACATTGCTGTCACTGATCACGAATGCATGCACAGTAATTGAGGTGATCATGCCTGGTATTCAAAACTTTCAAACAAGTACTTAGATCTCCCAAGTCTGTGCTACAGCTCTGATCACACATATCTCCCCGCACTCAGATGCTCACTAAGCATAGAGCCCTACAGTTAGGCGGTCAACTGTGTCATTGTTTTCTGACAAATCTGAGTTGCCCTTCATCGGAAGGTCATTTGTTTTTTACAGCAGAGAAGTGTGAATGACCCAAAGAGGTGGGCGCTCAATGTCAGGGCTGCAAAAAGGGGGCTTTTGGCTGTGCATCTCAGGTAGGAAGGATCAAAAAGTACAAAAAAGATGATATACCTGCCATCAGGCACGTGTCGCTCTAAGAGCCTCTGCATTTGTGCGCCAACACGGGAATTGCCCCTAGATGCGGAATTCTTTCCTGGTCTAAGAAGATGTTCCTTATCTTTCTGGGCATTCTGCCAGTCTCTTCTGCACACGCAGACACAGCTGTGTTCATCCGCAGACCCTCCAAGTGTCCATTTCTGTTTTAGGCATTTCAGCATCTTCATCTCTGCCCAGAGGAATCAGATATGTACACTCAGCATTACAGAAGAACCTTTAACAGCCACTGATCTTTTTGTACATGTATCTAAAAAGCTATATCTTTAAAATTTTTAGAAAATATTCTGGACACCTTTCAGATATGTGATATTGTGTAATCACTAGGTTTTACCTTCTGAATCAGTCACCTTCTTAGCAGATAAAAAGAAAAGGGTGGGGAGATACATAGATGATTTCTCTGTGTCCATGGCTGAAAGTGTGAACCTGAGGAAAATAGAGGACCCCTGACCCCAGAATAGGGCTTAACCAACTCTCAGATGAATAGAGGGTCTCATACTTTATTGTGCATCAAGATTGTTAAAAATACAGGTTTCTAGAACCACACCCTAGAATTTGCAGTTTCAACAAGCACCCAGGTCACAGAACTCACTTGGAGAAACACAGCTCTGGACTGTTTGTGCTTCACCGACCACATTGATCATCTGATGACCAGATGGTGATTAACTGCTTTGGATTCAGCCCTGTGTCCATCCACAAGTAACGATCATAATATCCATGTTCACTGAGGCTTCCCCTGCGCCAGGTGCTGGGCCAAGCCCACTGTGTGCATTGTCTTCGTTATACCTCATAGCAGCCCTGTGAGGGCGCTCTTGTTACTCGAATGTTACTGAATAGTAATCTAAGGCTCAAGAGGGGATCTGGCACTTGGCTGAAGTCACAATTAGGTGGTGAGTTGACAGAACTGGGTTTGGAGCCCAGCTCTGGCTCCAGCACTCTTAATTAGACACTGTAGTGAATTTTAAGGAACAAAGTGCTTCCTAAGGAAGCACGCTAGATTGTTTTTTAGACCATGTGTTTCAGGTGATTTTGTATTTTTAAAAAATGTGCTTTGATCATCACAGAAAAATCTGTGGACTGTTAATTCAAAGTTTTGACACATGCTTTCTATTAGTGTCAAAAGATGCTATAAAATTCACACCTGTAATTTAAAAGCAGTTTGACCTGAAATACTTCATTTAAATTCTATTTTGTCAAGTTTTTCCAGTGGTGTTGGTAAGGAAAGAAACCTTAAAGTACAGTTGAGAGGGTTTTAAAGTGCGGTGAGGAAGGGTAATATTCAGACTGAAAACACTACCACTGGCTTTCATGTATCACTCAATCTCCCGGTGACAAACGGCAGAGTTGAAGTCATCTCTAGTAACGACCACATTTTTGACACATCTCTGGCTTTGAGGTTAAAGCATAGAACTAGTGGTTAACCAGTGCCGCTCACTCCATTGGTATGGCTGTGGGCACATGTGGTCTAGATTGCAGGCACATCTTGGGGTTCAATGGCTGAGAGGCTTAAACTCGCAAGCCCAGTGAATTCTCACACTAGGCGAGGAAGTTGGGCAGCGGGGGTAAGACAGAGGTGGGAACATAATCCTTCTGCTTTACCTTTCCTTGATTTCTGCTGCAGGTTTATGAAAAGCTGAAGGACCATATGCTGATCCCCGTGAGCCATTCTGAACTGGAAAAGGTGGACGGGCTGCTCACGTGCAGCTCGATTTTAATTAACAAGAAGGTAGACTCCTGAGTCGAAGTCCCCCCTTTGTAGCCGGCAATACTGCACTCACAAGGCCGATGACTGTACCGCTCCTGTCGTGTTCATTGACAATCTACTGTACCGCTGTGCTACTAACTCTGATTTACAAAAGTCTCCTTCTACGTTTGCTTCATTCTGCACCCTCCCCTTCCTCCCCTTGCGGTGGTACCTAAACTGTGGGTTTTGCTAAATGAATTAAGCAATCTAGAAAATATAGAGCTAATGAATTATTGAACTGTGATTAATAATAATAAAGAAACACTCTTTTTAGTGTTTGTATTATCAGCGTGAATATATATATGCTGTTTATTTGCCAATATATGCTGAAGAATGTCTTCTTGATCAGTCAGATAGGCCAGGGTTGGTTTTTTTTCCTTTCTGTATCTTTAATTATCTTTGGTTCCTGTGAAATTCCCTGGTCCTGGATTCTCCCCCTTTCCTTCTTTTTTTTTTCATCTGAACTCTGGAAATTTTGTTGCCAGTTACCTTTGTTACTTCTGTTACCTTGGGTAAAATCCACGGTCTTGCCTTCTGGATACCTTCTTGCAGGTCCCTCCTGTCTGCCACATTAGCCTCCCCTGGCCCATTGCTACATCTTCAGCCACCACCCTCACTCTCCCCAGGAAGGGCAAACGGGTCCCTCAGCAGAACTGTGACCAAAATCAGAATAGCTGTTTGGAGGGAGAGTTAACCATGCACAGGCATATCCTGATGGGGTTTGTCCCAGAGATCTAAATTCCAGAAGTAGGGCACCACACCTAGGAAGGTAAATTCAGCTCCAGAGGGTTACTAGGGATCGTAGATCGAGAAGCTTGGAAACACCCCATGGGTACATCTCAGAAAGTCTTTAAGTCACAGTCCATGAATTTTTGCTTCATTACTGACCATTTATAGACCTTGGGGAATAGTCTTATTTTTTCCTTCAGCTCATTTCTTTTCCCACCCCCACTCATCATGACTCACCCTACTTCCAGCCTTCTACCCCCCCTGCAATTATCCTGGTCTAGCAAAGTTACTTCTTTCAAAAGAGATGCTGCATCTAAAAATGATTGTTGATGGTCTAGTGAGAGCCAGACAGAGCATGTCCAGGAAGTGATCAGCTTGGTGCTTGAAACCGCAGACAATGGACAATTCCACTTTGAATTATCTATGAATGTACACTGTGAAATTCAATTAAAATTTCTTTCCTCTCTAGCTTTTAAATTACACAACCTGAGACTGATGCTGGTCTCTTACAAAGAACAATGCCGCAGTGAAGGGAGAGATCATTGTCTTTGACTTAAACCTGACAGAATCAGCCTTAGCAGGCCAGGGAAATGGTACTTTCTGAGGAATGGTGACTGATCCAGGCATGTTATCAAACTTCCTAGTCATCTCCACCTTTCCTGTATTGCCTGTAGCTTGTTGTTCAAGATTAACAATCAGGGAGATTAGGAAACATGACTTCAGGGTTTGCTCTGCTTACCTATGTGAGTCTGTCTTTTTTTTTTTTTTTAAGATTTATTTATTTGAGAGAGAGAGTGCATGGGTGTGGGTGGGGGAGGGGTAGAGAGAGAGCCTCAAGCAGACTCCCCGCTGAGCGTGGAGCCTGACGCAGAGCTTGATCTCATGACTCGGAGATCATGACCTGAGCCGAAAACAAGAATCAGACGCTTAACTGACTGAGCCACCCAGGAGCCCCTTACCTATGTATTTTTAACCAAACATTTCTCATGTTTGGTGACCAAGACAGAATTCCCTCCATTCATATCTCCCCTTAGCAAATGGAAGTGATAAACCTCTGAGAAAACCAAGACATCCTTAACCACTACCTATCTTTTTCATTTATTTGATGATTTTATGCCAGAATTTGAAGAAATTCCTTCTCCTCCTCTTTGCTTAACTTTAAATTCACTTCTGTGAAGATATCTTAGTTATAGTGTCCAATGAATGAACCATATATTGCTCACTGTCTTATTTAGAATTGTCTCATCGTGGGTGAACAATGTGTTTTTACCAGAGAGAAAATGAATGTTACCGACATGCTCAAGTTAATAAGGAAAAATTGTCCTCTGGCCCTGTGGTGGCAAAAGCAGAACTTCTCCCTGGGAGAGTCCAGCACCTCGGAAACAACTTCAGGAAAATTAGCCACGTTAGGCTTACTATTAAGGCTAAGTGGCATATAATTTCCAATATCTTTATTTCTATCATCCCAAATTGAAGAACTGCATTCTATTTAGTCAACTGCAAGTGAATAGATTTTTCTTTTGAACAATGTGTCCTACAGAAGGCTATTTTTCACTTTTCCTTTCCTTTGCTTCTTTCCCTCTTTGCTCCTCTGTCTCAAGAAATCACTTAGAATCTATGTGCCTCTTCCACAGAATTGTATTCTTTGCTATGTCACTGACTGGACTGTCTTCTTTGGACTCCCTATGTGATATGATGATGTGAAAACCCACATATCTGCAGCATAGTAGTAGTATTTTTTGATGTCCTCATCAGTGTAACATTATCTTTGCAGAGGAAAGATGACCCATTACATAGGTTCCCCTCCAGTCTATTGTGATTTATAAAGATAAATAACCTAACAGAAGCTTCTCTTTGACATTGTAAAGACATTAAGAATTGTATTAAAGTAAGGAAAGTTGAGTCCGAACTACTTGGTTAGTAAGATTCAGTCTAACAGGGGCAATATAGAGAAAGTACATTGTTTAGCATTATCTCTTCAACTATATGGATTGCTGTAGAAATCAGCAGGCAGATTTCTAATGTGTTCTGATTGCTCTTTAAGCTACTGTGAACAGATTACTAAGGCTATCTCTTCATCTCTAAGGGGGAAATAGTCTGTAGATGAATAATGTGACTTACATAGAGTTGCATGGTAGTCTTTGTGATTATTTACTCCTTAACGTTCTACAGAACTCAGATATGGTCTCAACATGGTGTTAGACTTGTGCATTTTGTTTTACTGACCATCACATTCCAACCAGTGTATGGTTATCCACTCTGTGTGCCAAAACCAGTCATGCCTCTCACGGCCTTTTAGACCAGAGAGATTCTCCACTGATTTTAGTCTCTTGCTGTCCTGATGCTACAAGTATACCAATCACGATGGAATAAAGTGTGAATTGTACTGTGACCAACAGCATGTGTCTCTTTTTTGCAACAGAAACTGCTGTAGTAAATGAAGTCACCATTGCTTTGCTGTCAGAGATGGGAAGTTTTCTCTGTTGTCCCGTAATTAGAAATACGATGCCTGTAAATCAAATGCCATCAAAAGCTTGGATTAAAATGATATCTGAAGTGATACTTCGTACTTTGGGCATTTAAAAAGCAGGCATGACACCCATGCAAGGCCAAGAGGTCTTGATTTCACCTGTGCACCTCCTTGGAGGCTTCCTTTGTTCCCTTTCACTCCTGACTGTGGTCAGCACATTATATGGCTCAGTGGTGGAAGCAGTGGAACAGGTTTTCCCTCATTCAGGCAAGAGTTCGGTTGTGGTTTTTGTTTGTTTATTTTACAGTAAGCATCTGTTAGGACATTTGAAGATATTTTAATGAGTCTTTTTTTATTTCCAACAGTTTTTTTCTAGCTGAAAGCAGCTTTATTGTTTTCCTTTTCTGATTGTAAAAATAATTGCTCACCATAAAAATAAAATTCAAATAATACAGAAAAAACTCTAAAAACAAAAGTAAAGAAAAAATTACCCAGAATTTCTTCACAAAGAAATGCCATTGTTAACATTTTGAAGACTACCTGCACATCGATGAATAGATGGAGATATAAATGTGGAATAATTTTACATCATCATGCTGTTCTGTAGCATGCTGCCTTCACTTCACAATAGATGGCGGGCATCTCTCCATGTCAATAAACAGAGACCTGCGTCATCAATTTTAACAGCCCTGAATATTCCACGATACTATTGTCGGAGCAGCTCTTTCTAATTTATATGGAGTGTTATATCACAGATGTTCAGTATGCCCATGTTGCTAGTAGCCTGGGGTCCTCAAGCTGTCAAAAATGTGCTGCTTACGAGGTTTCACATACACCCAGAGTTAGTTCAATCTGATATCTTCTTATGGTAACTGAATGGTACATGCAAATGCTCACTAGAAGCACAGGCTAGTATTAAAATTCCTTGAAAAGGTCGTTGATGTATTCATACCTTCTCAGTTGATGTTGCATTGATTAGTTCTCCCTTATTCAAGACAACATTGAAATGGGCACAGAAGCTAAAATTTTTTTTTAAATGCCAACTACCACCCCTGCATACCTGCTCTGGGCCCCCGTAGGAAATGGAACCCTCCACCTAAGTGCCAGAGTATTTACTCCTCACGGAAGAGAATGGAGACAATTTTTAAAGGAAGAGTTGGCAGGGTTTCCCTAACTGATCTTTCTCTTAGCCTTCCAGAAGGATGGCAGAAGGTAAGAAGGAGAAAAATCCCCTTTCGTGACAAGCCACAGATTCTGGAAATGGGACTTCTGCTGAATGAATGATGCTGGTCAACAATAGTTTTAGACAGGCGAGCACATGTTTAACAGGCTCTGGGGTACAGTTCCTGTCTTTCCAGAGCTGGCAGTCTGGGAGGGGCGAGGAAGGAAGACTACACAAGATCACAAATGATTATGACACAAAAGAAGGCAAGGTAAGAACTAAAAAGGGTAGCGCCATGGTGGTTCCCAAGAAGGGGAGACCTGATGGAGGAACTGGGGTTCGATCTGGGCTTGGAAGAACAGCCCTGGCTTCAATAGGCCAACATAGGAGGTCAGGACTTTGAGGCGGAGGAAATAGCATGAGCACAGTCATGAAGGTGGGAGAGCATAGCATACACTTCAGAAGTGTCCATCATGGACCAGTTAACGCTACTAGACCCTGGGGGTACAATGGTGACAGGACCTGCTTTCGTGGAATTTACATCCAGAGGAAGACAGACATTAAGCAAGCTATGGCATGTGTGGTGAACACTGTGGAAGGAGAATGGCGTGCTCAGAGCAGATGACAGGGACAAGCAAGTGGATCTGTTCAGCTGAAACATGGGGAAATATAAGAGCACAGCGAGACCATGTAGGTTGGGATGTCAACAGTCTTGCCTGCTTAGATAGGCTATTAGAACTGAATTCGGCAGCCTGTGAGGATCTCCTGAAGACTTCAGGGTCAGGGAGTGATATTACTGGAGATTGATATGGCAGCATTGTATAGGATGATGGGAACTGAGACTGGTGTTTCTCTAAGTTTAGTTTTCCTCTAGTTTAATTTGTCATTTAAACATCTGTTCTCATCTCCAAAATGGAGCCTGAAAGCTGGGCAATTATCTCTCTTTATATATATATTTTTTCTCTCCTGAAAAACAAATTAATAACACCTTTCTCTCCCAACTCCAAAGGGACATTTTCAACACATATGAGATGAAAGGACTGAAGAGTTCTTTGGAAGAAAGGTATAATGTAAATATCATTATCATCATCATTATCCTCATTAACTCCTATCACAGCAAGTCAGGATCCCATCAAAATGTCATCTTCTATTTGAAACATCAATCACCACTCCAGAAATAACTCAAGATTTTCATCACTGATGCCTCTAAGCTAGCCTGACAGCTTCCATGACGAACTCACAGGTTTCCTTGGTAGCCGACACGGCTGTTCCAAAGACATACGTGCATTAGGGAACTGTTGGTAAGTCGGAATATCCCTCATCTTCCTTCCCCCTCCAAGCACTCATTTCTAACTCAGTGAAAGCTGGTCACTTATAGCACAAGATAACTGGGGTTATCAGGCTTTTAGGAGAATGTGTAAGAGCCAAGTATGTTACTGTCACTATAAATAAAAGATTTATACCAGTGTGCCAACTACCCTCTTGGTAAAATATAGCCTGGGCTGGCTTGTGACATGAATGCCTACAAGTAACGATGGGTCTCTAGGTCTTGGGAAGCCCCCTCTATTTATAAATAGAAAGTTTAGTCATCTGGCTATGAATACAAAGATAGAGCTTGAGTGAATTAACACAGACCTAAGAAGGTAGCTTGCTTTTTCCTACAGTTAAACTTTAAAAATAATTTTTTTAAGTTCCTGCTCATGGACAAGGAAACTTATTGATTAGCTAGGAAGGACTTTGGGACAGAACTCAGAGGACAACAGCTCCAAGTTAAATTAGGGCTATGTGTTGGACTATGTGTTGAAATTTCCCACTATCCATCAAGGGTGCAAAGACTACAAATTTCACATCGAGGCAGAAAAAGTTCAGGAACCAAACAAGTTCTGATTCTAAGCAACAGCCAAGCTATGTAGAAATGTTACCTCTCCTATCTCCAGAAAAAGCTTGTGAAATGAACAGATTCATGGATCCAACAGAGGCTTCACATTCCAGGGCAGGATATGAACAAAATCATCCATTTTGTTTACGTGGGACCCATGCGAGCATATGAGGTCCTCTAGAGTTAATGCTAGGACAGCAACATGGGGCTTGCTTCCTTTCTAGGCTTGATTATAATTGGGGGAGACCTAAGGAACATTGTTATCTTTGAAGGATGGTAACAAGGACTTTATCTGATAGGAAATAGAATTCACCCCCCTCCTTAGAGCAAATAGAGATTTTAATGATGGTCTGTGTCAAAGACATGCATGTTCAGGGTACAAACAAGGGGTGTGACATCCAGAAACCGGCTGTCAGCAGCACCCCAGGCCCAGCAGGATAAGGGCAGGAAATCATGCTACTGCATCTGAGACAGAGAAAGAAGGACCACAACTCCAGCCAGAGACCAGGTTCCAGAGCAGGAAAACATACCTCAGCCTCTCTCTTCCCACTCTCTGATCTGCTAGTGCTCTACGTTGACTGAACACAATGGCCAAATGGCTAGTGGGGGAGCCCAGGCAATGCCTTCTTCAGAGGCAAGCCTCCTGAGCCATGGAACTGGCCGAGAAGGGCAGGGGAAGGAGCTGGAGAGGGTAGAGGGTAATCAGCACAATGCCACTACGAAAATGAGCTCTTAGCCCTTCAGGGAGAGGCCATCGCCAACTCTATCTCTCAAAGTTAGCATTTAAATCATATTTCTTGGCAAATTCCTTAGGGACATGCCAGTTCCATGGTCTGGTTCTCCCTTTCTGAATATCAGAAAATGATTGGCGCAGAATCAACAGTAGGACATGAGTCTGCACTGCCGGAGGGTGAGAGAACGTCACATTCCAGACCCATGAGTCCTGGACCTCTTTAGTAAGCACTATGTTAATTCTAAAATTAGAGCAATCTCTTGGGCACCTGGTGTTCAAAAACAGCTAGGTGCCTTTTTACAGCATGCTCATGACCTGCTGGTGACATAAAGTTGTTTAGCATTCCGCAGAGCCTATTTTCTCTGTTTCCCCTTTGTTTGTACACACAGCTGATCCCACTAGGCCCAAGCTGTGTTTGGTTTTACGTGGTTATGTTGTTCATGGGGATAATATTCTGTCTAAACTCGTCCAGTTCGTTCTCCATTCCTGGAGGTGTTCAAGCAGAGACTAAAGGACCACAAGCAAGAGTGGTTGTGGAGAGATTGCTCTAAGCAGTAACATCTAATGTCCTCTACCACCCTGCAGTTCTATGAGTAGGTATTTGCGCTGTTCTGATCCCAGGTGATTTCCTTCCCACTCTGGGCCCACCCCCCAGGCTCTATATGAACATTGTTCTCATCTAGTAAATAACAATAATAAGAGTTCCACTTCTAGCATGATCGCAGGAAGAGATCTGTGGACTAACTCCCCAGCAAAACTGATGAACGTTGTTTTTTTGAGGAGTCATTGTTTCCAGGTTTATTCAGGTATAAGTGACAAAATTGTAATGTATTTACGTTGCACAGCATGGTAATTGGATATACGTATACATAATGAAATGATTCCCACAATCAAGTTAATTAATATATCAATTACCTTTACATAGAGAGCTAAGAACACAGAGCCCTTTCTCCCCACAGATGAGAGGAAAGACTTCTCCATTTTTCATCCTGCCCCCAGCCACCTGTTGCTGAGACTAAATTCTGGGCAAGTGTGTCTGGGAAGTGGGGCTCCCCTCTTCCACCCCGCCTCACTTGTATGGGACAGAGGCTCTACTCCGAGCACAGCACCAAGAAGAATGTGGAGCCCTGAACACCGTTCCCCTAGCTCATGGGATGGGGGTTCTAGCCAGAAGAGGCCAGCCAAAAAGACCTGAGGCTACAGTCTCCCCTTCAACTAACACTCACCAGCTACATCAAAGATACCAGTTAGAGAGAAGCTCACCATTTTTCCTGTCCCCAGCTACAGAGCCAAGCCTTGGAGATTTTGCCCAGGAGGAGAAGCAGGCTACAGAACAAAGAGCTCCAAATTCCTCACCAAATGACTGACTTCATTTGTAACAGAGTGTAAAGAACTTCAAGTCTAAAGGTGCTCTCACAAACAGTGGAGGTTGTAATGAAAAGCAATTGGGAGGAGATTAGTAGATTAGGCTAAACTTTAGGTAGCCAGCTTGAAAAAGGAAGAAGTAAAACTACCCCTGTTCGGGGCNCCTGGGTGGCACAGCGGTTAAGCGTTTGCCTTCGGCTCAGGGCGTGATCCCGGCGTTATGGGATCGAGCCCCACATCAGGCTCCTCCGCTATGAGCCTGCTTCTTCCTCTCCCACTCCCCCTGCTTGTGTTCCCTCTCTCGCTGGCTGTCTCTATCTCTGTCGAATAAATAAATAAAATCTTTAAAAAAAAAAAAAAACTACCCCTGTTCACAGATAACATGACCTATATTATATATATAAATCCTAAGGAATCCACTAAAAGATGATTAGACCTCATGAAAAGAGTTGAGTGACGTTTTAGGCTACAAGACCAATATCAAAAAATCAATTACATTTCTATACACTTTCAATGAACAATCTGAAAGCGAAATTAAGAAAAACAATTCCACTTACAGTAACATCAGAAAGAATAAAATACTTAGGAATAGATGTAATAGAAGTGCAAAACTTACACTCTGAAAATGACAAAACGTTGTTGAAAGAAATTAAAGAAAAGCTAAATAAATGGAAAAATCTCTCATGTTCATTGACAGAAGACTTACTAGTATTAAAATGGTGTTACTTCCCAAATTAATCTACAGAATAAATGCAAAACCTACTGGAACCCCAGCTGACTTCTTTGTAGAATTTGACAAACTGATTCTAAAATTTGTATGGAATTACAAGGAGCCCCCAAAAACCAACACAATACTGAAAAAGAGACACAAAGCTGGACAACTCATACTTCCCAACTGCGAACTTCAAAAGCAACAATAATTAAAATAGTGTGGTACTGCATAAGCATAGACATATAGATCAATAGAATAGAATTAAGAGTCCAGAAATAAATCTGTGTTTTTATAGTCAACTGATTTTCAGCTAGGGTGTGAAAGAATATTGAATAGGGGGAAAGGATAGTCACCTCAACAAATGCTGCTGGGACAACTGGATACCCACCTCAAAAGAATGAAGTCAGACTCTTCCCTCACACTATGTGCAAAAATTAACTCAAGGGGCACCTGGGTAGCTCAGTCGGGTAGCATCTGCCTTTGGCTCAGGTCATGATCCCGTGGTCCTGAGATTGAGCCTCACGTCTGGGGTCCCTGCTCAGTGGAGAGTCTGTTTCTCCCTCTCTCTCTGCCCCTCCTCTGCTCATGTGCCCACGCACACGCTCCCTCTCTCTTTCAAATAAATAAATAAAATCTTTAAAAAAATGAACTCATTGGGGAGCTTGGGTGGCTCAGTCAGTTAAGCATCCAACAACTCTTGGTTTCAGCTCAGGTCGTGATCTCACAGTTGTGGGCTTGAGCTCTGCATCGGGCTGTCAGCTCAGGGTGGAGTCTGCTTCAGATTCTCTCTCCCTCTCCCTCCTGCTCTCTCTCTCAAATAAATAAAATCATAAATAAACTCAAAACAGGTCAGATATCTGAATGTGAGAGTAAAAACATAAAAGTCTTGGAAGAAAACTGGACTTCCTCAAAATTGAAAACTTGGTGCTTCAAAGGACACCATCAAGAAAGTTAAAAGACAATTCACCAAATGGGAGAAAATATTTGCAAATCATATATCTGGTAAAGTATTACATTTAGAATATATAAAGAACTCTTATAACTCAATAATAAAATAGACAAAAAACCCAATTTTAACATGGTGAAAGGATCTGAAGAGGCATTTCTCCAGAGAAGTTACATTGATGACCGATAAACACATGAAATATCGCTAGTTATCAGGGATCAACACTCCTGATGCAAGTCAACATCACAAGGAGATACCACTTCGTATCCATTAGAATGAGGAGAATCAAAAAGTCAGATAGTAAAAATATTGGCAAGGATATGGAGAATCAGACCCTCATAAACTGCTACTGGGAATGTAAAACACAGCCACTTTGGAAACAGTCCAGCAGTTCCTTGACACGTCAACATTCAGTTACCACATGACCCAGCAGTTCCCCTCCTAGGTATATACCCAAGAGAACTGGATGCCTATGTCCACGCAAAAACCTGTACACGAACACTTGTAGCAGCATCATTCAAAAGAACCAAAGAGTAGGAACAACCCCAGTGTACAGCAGATGATGAGTGGATAAACAGAATGGGTTAGCTCCACACAGTGGAGTCTTACTGAGCCATAAAAAAGAATGGAGTATTGATACATGCCACAACATGAAGGAGCATTGATACATGCCGCAGCATGAAGGAGCGCTGATACACGCCGCAGCCTGAAGGAGCGCTGATACATGCCACAACATGAAGGAAACTTGAAAACATCATGCGAAGGTAAAGAAACCAGCCACCAAAGACCACATATTGTATGATTCCTTGTGTGAAATTCCAGAATAGGCAAACCAGTAGAGACAGAAAGGAGATTAGTGGTTGCTCTGAGTTAAGGGGGAGGGAGGAGAAAATAGAGGAGTGATAGCTCAGGAATAGAGGGTTTCTTTTGACGGAATGAAAATGTTCTAAAATCAATTGTGGCAGTGGCTGCCTGTATCTGTGAATATGCTTAAAACCCCTGAGTTGTGTACCTTAAGTGGGTGAATTGTTTGGCATATGAATGATATCTCAATAAAACTGCTTTTTAAATAACAGTAATAATACTCTTTGTGCTCTTCATATCTCAAAGGGTGGATGGGAACATCAAATGGAGAATTTATGTGGAAGTACTTGGTACCCTATGCCATGCTATACAAATGGAGCCTATTATATCCCTGAATGGGATCAATTCGCTTTTCCACCAGCACCTGTCAGTGCAAAACTCATAAACTGCCATTCCTGAAACTACCTTCGCCTCCAATTAGATTTCCTTTTCTTCAGTAGTTAAAACTCATTGACAAATTCATTCATTACGCCCCTGAAATAGCTCTGCATAATAGTTGCTTGTGGAATGCTTCTTACCATCACAGCCTTTTTAAAAGAGGAAATAACATTTCTTTTATATGTTTTCCTAAATTTCAGCTCAAGTGTGCATAATCACCACACACACCAAGTTCCTCACTGCATCAACCATGACGTCTGCATGGTGTGTATAATAATCTGCTAACTGGTAATCATTCCTTTCCTCTCAAGTTCCCAAATCCCTCATTATATTTTGGCCATCGCTATGCTCTTCCGAGCCGTGGTGAACGGCAGTCCGAATAAGCAAAAGGAGATGAGAAAGATATTTGTCAAAGTGGTGAGGTTGAGAACAATATTGAAAGAATCTGGTTCTTGGCCAGGTGAGCCTATGAATGCAGCGCCAGCACACCATTTTTAGACATGAGAAGGAGGGAGAAATCAAGTGACCCTTTCCGGTGGCATTTTCTTTGCTTGGCTGACCTGGCCAACCCTGCAGTCCAAATCACCTTAGCTTTTCATCCAATTTATACAGCCTTGGACCCCAGCCACGTTTCATTTGGCTTACAAGCAGCCGATGCCCTCTTGATCTCTTTTTTACATTTTGCAAATAGTATCTAATGATAAGAGCTTTTTTGTAAAGCTCTATGTACCTGGCATGGTGTCAAGAAGTGTTATGCGCCTCCTCACAAGCGCTTTATGAGGCAGATGGCAAAACTGAGGCCCAGAGAGACTTAATCACCGGACAAAGTCACACAGCTGGTGGAGGTGGCACCAGGGCTCAAACCCCGATTCTGTTTGAACACAGAGCCCATGCTCTTCTATGTTGTTCTGTGCTGCACACTGGAAACTAGTGCCCTCTTACACTCTCTGAATTGTTACACATCAAGGCATTTTCAGAATGAGTGAAGTTTTCCTACTTCTGCTTTTCCACGTTAAGCTGGATCTGGGAGTTCGTATTTCCCCTCTCTCCCAGAGGCATCCCTTGGTTGAGCCTCAAAAACTAAGGAAGCCGGACATCCTTGGTTGCGGACGCAGTTTTTATAGAGAAAGTGTGGAGTAACAGCGCCCCCAGGTGGTCATGTGCATTTTCTCATGTGGCCTCTAGGTCTAGAGAAGTGAGAAGAAACCTGCCGCCGCTGACCTGATGGCCTTCGTGGTATGTGCGTGTGACCCCCGAGGACCTGGCTGTAGACCTGGGCAGATTCCAGGCCTGGACTCTGCCACCGTGGCTGAAAAGAGAAGTGCAGTCAAAGTCCCAACAGAGGTGTTGAAGATCCACCCAGACCCATAGGAAATCTGAAGGCTTCGTGGCCAAGAAAATGCCCCCTGCCATCCAGTCCTTGGCCCACACCTGCATCTCCTCCCACGGAGCACTGGCTCTGCTAAAGCTTCGTTGCCCTGCTGGAAATAAAATCACCAGCCTGAGGTAGGGGTGAGAGCAGCAACACTTTAATTCTTAGTAATTATTCACATCTTCATGTGAAATATGTCCTTCTGGTCCATCCCTGATAACAAGTGTTTCAAGGGAAGAGAAGAACCTAAGGATGCCGAGAGCCAGGAGTTGGGGGGGGCGGGGAAGGCAAGAACTAGAGAAAGGAAGAGGACTCAGAGAGGAGAGGAGGAGGAAGGAGAAGGGAAGGGGAGGGCGGGAAGGGCCCAAGAAGACAGGAGACGGGTGTAGTCCAGTGCCCTCTGCAGTCTGACTCAGTCCTCCTTGCCCCGGGCTTCGGAAGCTGGAAGAACCTGCAAAGGGAGTGTATTCAATGCACAAGACATTCCAAGGGCTCCCCCCTGGGTTCCCATCATGGCTTCGTGGCTTCATGGCTTTGTGTATAGTCTGGGCTCTCCAGAGAAGCAGAATGAATAGGTCAGAGAGATAGGTAGGTAAGTAGATAGATACTACAAGGAAATGGCTCGTGAGATTTGGGGGCCTAAGAATTCATGATCCACAGCCAGCAAGCTGGAGACTCAGGAGAGCAAGGCGTATAGTTCCAGTTCAAGGCTGAGGGCCTGAGAACCAGGACACTGGATGGTGCAACTTTCAGTCTGAGTCCAAGTCTGAAGGGGGGAGAACACTGGTATCCCAGATCAAAGAGGCAGAGAGAGAGAGGATTCTCTCTTAGTCAGCTTTTTAGTCTATGCAGGCCCTCAGCAGGATGAGGTCCACCCACACTGGGCAGGGCAATCTGCTTCACTCACTCCACTGATTCTAATGTTAATCTCATCTAGAAACATCCTCACAGACACACCCTGAAATAATATTCAACCAAATACCTGGGCATCCTGTGGCTCAGTCAAGTTCACACATAAAGTGAACCATCCCACTTGGCAACAGCCCCTGTTGGCACACAACTTTTTGGTTGTTTGCATCCAGGCTGTTCTCACCCTAGACAGTAGAGGCTAAGGGCAGAAACAGTCTCTTCTAGCATCATAGCCCCAGCATCTGACACAGTTAAGTCCTCAATATGTTTGAAAAGTGTGAAAACAGACAAAGGAACAAACTCACAGATTTGGGCCCCATATGAAGAATGTACAGTACTCGTCTAATTACAGAGCCGCGCCCTCTCTAGAGGGCGGTAAGCTCTGAGTTCAGGGCTGGGCATGTCACCACATTCTCAGTGCTTAATATGGTGTTTGACACATAGGAGGTGCTCAATAAATGTTTGCTGACCCAGGGACCACTGAGTGGTTCCCTTCTTAGAGAAGGGGCTGGCCTTGCGTTTCCCATGGAGCTGACCGAAAACCACTCTCTCTTCTCATCAGAGTCTGAGAACAGGCTTTTACGAATTGCTATCTTTTACATTTGGTTCAGATTTCAGAACCCTTTGTTTGCAAAATCCCAGCCTTGCCTGCTGTCACCACAGGAAGGAGAAAGTGTCAGAGAGCCATCGGACCCCTTGGGGGAAAGCCAGGAAGACTGTGCACTTAGTGCTGTGAGCAGCCTGCAACAGCACCGTGGGCCCTCCTGGGGAAAGTGAAAATCCTGATGAAATGGAGCCGGTCACAGCCTGGAAGTCTGCTGAGCTACAGGAGAGTTGCTCTAATGCTGTAAGGCAGGTTTCCAGAACAATTTGGAAAAAGGTAAAGAGATCCAGTCCAAGTTCATCTTCCTTGCTGGAAGTCTCTGCTCTTTGGGGAAAGCAAGGAAGAGAAATCTACCTTTGGGGCTTCTGTGTCTTAGTTTTGCTTGTGGAAAAAAGTGATGGTGGTCCCAGAGAGTCACAGAAGCACAGGAGCTTGTCAACCCCCAACTCGTCAGTCAGGAGGCTGGGCTCAAGGAAAACCAAACTCCCAGTTAGCCACCACTCCCGGCCACTCGCAGAAGTGCTATGGGGTAGTAGTGAGTAGTGATTCTCTGGAATCAGAACTGCCCTCTGATGGAGTCTTCATCATCTGCTGGCTTGGGCCGTTACAGGGGTGACACCAAAGGTAGCTTAGAGGGGCTTTAGCCACCCATGATCTCCCAAAGGCTCAAATGCTTCTTTTATAAGATGGCATTACACCTCCCATGTAGGTCATTAGGAGAATTTTAGAGGATATTATGCATGTTCCTATTCTGTGCATTTGTAATACATTGGAGGTACTCAATAAATGGAACTTTCCTTCCACTCTTGTCAGGCCTGCCCCAGAAAACCCCAAAAGGACACACGTGGAAAAAATCTAGCTCTGGCGTTCCAGCCCAGATTCGAGGAGATGCCCCGGCACCAGCGTAGCAAGACTTTGAAGGCCCAAGCCCTGAGCCCTGGGTCATGTGATCTGCCACATGGTAGCGTGTTGCCTCACTCAGGAGTGGAAGTGATTGTTGGAATCTGATGCAGCTGGAGGTATAAAAGACAATCTCACACCCCTGTGATCTTTCAACATGGCAGGTATCTCTGAGCCCACCAAACATGATTGTGTGGTACATAGCCAAGCATGCTTACACGGTGGGTGAGGGGTCCCAAGCCTCTCCCTTTCCTGACCCTGGTCTAACTCACCTCCTATCTCCATCTCTCCAGCCCCTTTACTTTTTCCATTCTTCTTCCTCTTGTCATCCTTTCCTACAAATGGAGATCATATTAATACAATGTGTACATGAAAGTACATGTGTCTAAAAGTGCTTTGTTAACTGTAAGGGGCTATACAGAATATATGTTTCATTGTTTTATTTTTCAGTACAGGAACTCCTCTCTATGCATCACATACCATCAGTTAAAAGCACTGGTTTTATTTTGGGGGGGGGAGAGAGGGGATGTTTGTTTAGTTTTAGGGTTCTTGGCTTTTTCATTTTCTTGTTTTTTAGTTCTGATTTCTGTGCACATTTCAGTTCCTAAGGGAATTTAGTGGCATTTTGAAAACCCAGCTGGCCTCCCAGCGTGGCTGAGATAGAGACAGGATTCTCTGGAGAGAGAATTCTCACCCTTCAGCTTCCTACATAGACTTGCTTAGGTGAGAAGTGGCTCAGCTCCAAACTCACACCTGATGCTCAGAGTGTCTGTCCCTGTGACTTTTGATTTGGGGATTGGATCAGAAACCACAATATGTTTCCTTTGCCCTAACGTATTAGACTTGTCTCTCCAAATTGGCAGGTGCGCGGGCTTCCGACTGTCAAATGCAACAGTTCCGGAGGACCCTTTGAGAGGCCCTGCAGGACCCCATTGGGGGCTTAGTAACAATGCTTTACTTCCCAGCCTGAGTCCTGAACCTACTGAGAAGTAAGGCAAGAGACCAAATAGTTAGAGCCCAAAATGTCTCATTTTTTGCTGAAATAGGTTAGGTTGGAAAATCTGACTTGTATCTGTTGGCAAACAGAACCTCACCTTTAGGCTGGACCCTGGTAAGGGCGTGCTGGACCAGAGCAAGCCTCCCCCCGCCGGGGGTGCAGCCGAGCCCGCCTGGAAGAGCAGAGCAGAGCATGTGCGCACAGCAGAGACACCTGCTCCCAACAGGAAAAAGTGAGGCCCTGAGCCAAACTCCCGGTTTTCTTCCCAAGTTCACCAAGTAGAAGGAACTCTGCCCTAGGCTAATCCTAGCCAAGGACTAGTCTTTGCTCTCAGTCTCCTGGAGGCAAATGTTTACAGAATGACAATTTCCTTCAAGAGGGACATCTGGTTACCCTATGATCTATTCTCTTCTGACATAGTAATTAACACACCTCCATCGCATGCTCTTTCTGGTGTTTACCACAAACCCCAGTTGTGTTCTGGCATTCACACCTCCCACCACTGCAGGCACTTCTTCCGTTTACCTAACACCCAACAGCTACTCACCGCCAGCTGTAGTCTGAAGGCACGCATGACATCGTGGCTCGAGTTAGCGTTTCCTCCTAAACCATTTAAATGATACAACCTGTCCCTCTTTTGTCCTTACATAGGCACATTCTGTTGGCGGTTTCCATATTTTTGGACTCCAGTGTCATTAGTGTTACATGAACCCACAGCAACAATAAATGGAAAACCTAATCATTGTGGGTTTTTTGTTTAAGGCTGTTCCATTCAAATGAGTCATACCATTAAGTAAATACACAGTTTCCTTTAAGCGCTTAATCAGTTACACAAGTTCCAAAGAGTTCACTCTGACCCCGTGTTGTGTTACGGTTTTTTCCTTGTTCTGTAAAACTTTCGTTCTTGGATTACACATTTTCAGGGATGACTGCCAATTCCTCCTTTCTCCTCTGTCCTTCTCTGAGCAGTGTGTGTGTGTGTGTGTGTGTGTGTGTGTGTGTGTGTGTGTGTGTGTGTTCGTGTCAGCATCCTAGTCCTGCAAATTAAAGCCACCTTTCCTGTTTTTTTTCAGCAAATTGAATCAATTCCAATTTTCTTCTGGGTTTCCCTGTTAGTGTTTAGTGTGTGTGCTTTGCTGGATTGTTCCAATAAGCTTCCCACTCTGTTTCAAAGCCATCTAAGGTGAAGAGCAATACACTGGAAAGGAATTGAATTTTCTGAGTTCAGAGCCTCCTCCTTGGGGGCCCCAGCAGTGGGGCAGTAGTCTAAGGGAACTTGGCAGGTAGTTGCATCCTCCCCGGTGCTTCCATTATCTTCCCAACAACACTTTACACTTCCTTCAGCCATGCACACACCATCCGTGTTTTCATGACTTGCTCCTCTGTCTTTCTACTTGCCTACTCTGCGAATCCGCCAAGACAAAACTGTCTTTTTTTGGATCTCCTCCAGCTAGCTCCTCACTCCTAGTGGGGGCTCAGTTACTATTAGATGAAAGGGAAAGGGAAAGAAAGAAGTGAGGCGTTCAAGAGGGGCCGGGCCGCAGCACCCATGCATATGCTAGTACCCCTCGCCACAAAGCTGTCCCCACACTACACTTTCTCATGGACAGCTCCCTCCCTTCTGTCACTCCCATGTCCTTTCAGGGTCACCTCTTCAGAGTATCTGCATCCTTCCTAAAGGAATCACCAAATGGGCACACACGGACACACACACACACACACACACACACACACACACACAGAGTCACCTTCTATCTTCCTTCCCCGCCTTATCTATTTCTGACTCTTCACTATGGGAAATTATTTTAGCTGTATGTGTAGTTATTGTCTGTCTCCATCCATTATAATGTAAGCTCCCAGAGGTACCTTAGCTCCAGTGTCTTAAATAGTGCCTGGCATGTGGTAAGTTCCTAACAGGGTTTCAATGGAGTGAATAAATAGAGGAAGAGGGGGAGGAAGGAAGGGAGTGTTTCCCCTCCCCCCAAGCCCTATTCAATCAACTTTTTTTAAATGTAGAGCAGTGGAATCTCCAGGGAGAAAAAGGAAACTGTTCTTCTGCCCTTTGCTGACCTGCCCCCTGGCTCTTCAACGTAGACAACAGGGTCCAGAAAACATCTGTGGTGGGAGAACAGGTGGGGGAAGTGAGAAATGTCTCAAGCCATGTATCCTTCAAGATGCAAAGGAGGAATGCTGTAAGAAATGTGGCGGGCCAAGACACGGAGCTGTCCTGGAGACGGTTCCAGCCACACTGCCCATGTGCACTAAAGGGCCAGCTGTGCTTCAGAAAATGGGGAACACAGTTTGCACAGACTCCCGCAGGCAGTTTAGATAGGTCACGGCACCCGGGAAGAGCCGGCACAGTGAGGCCTCAGTAGGGCCTGAAGTCAGCCCTGGAAAGCCAGGAGCCAGAGGCTGCGCCATTGCTGCTCCGCCCACTACATTGTCCTCTCCTTTGCTCTGTGGCTCTGCTTCCTTCTCTCACCACAGACCTATGCACAGGAGCCAAATATGGCTGCTCGCCAGTCCCACAGACCCATTTCCCAGTTCCAGGGAGGAAAATCTGATGGGACCATCTTGGGTCAAGTGTCCACATCCCTTCTCATCAGCTGTAGGTGGGGTCACGTCGCACAGGCGTGGTAGCCAGCAGGGTTCAGAGAACAGGGTATGTGGCTGAAAATCACCCCAAAGGACATTTACCATCTTTACCTTAGTCAACAGGTGGTGTATGCACTCCAGACTGATAACATCTGAGAAAGTTTATTATCATTTCTTTTAAACTGTCCAGATATTTTCCATTTGTTTTCTCTGTCATTCACCCACTATCACCTAGCCCTGGGAGCGTAAAATAGAAAAGGCCGCCCTGTGAAATGTTTACTGGGTCACTAGGGCATTCAACACTTGTTTCCAGGGTTCATGGATCTAAAGCAGCAATCATGAGTCAATGACAGAGAAATGTTCACCGCCCTAAATTAGCCTAAAGAAGCCAAGTGTGACAGAAATCCTGTGGGCAAGTTTCCACCTTCCTCTTTCATTGATTCTGGGGCCTGAGAAAATAACTCCTGGAATGTACCCCTGAGTCCAACCACCTCGACAGAGCAAGGTAGTGTATCCTGAATGCACCCCAAACACACTTTTCCATGGGTAATTATGAGGCCAGCTCACACAGCCTTTTGCCTCTCTCGCTGACTATTTCTGATTCATTCAAATGGTTCGCTGGCCAGGGAGCCCAGGGGTATGTGATACAAGATGACACCAGGTGAGGGCATACCTTGGGCTTTTTTTTTTTTTTTTTGAATACTTGGTATTTTTCAATTGATTTACATTTGAGCAAAGTGTTCCTTTGTGGTGTGAAGTCTCTTCGGTAGACGGGGTGGTGGGGAGGGTAAAACGAGGTGGCTACAAGTGGAGAAGCTGCTGTGCACAGTAATGTAAGATCTGTCCTCGCTGTGGACAGAGACATAGCTCCAAAGATGAGGACTTCTTTGGAGAAATATTCCTACCCTAGGAAAGTGCAATGCAGGTGTGTGTCCACCATCGTCCTGGCTTATAGACAGGTTTGGGGCCAGTTCTGGTTGGTTCCACGGCACTGCTTGCCCAGGTACAACTCCATGAAGACCCTCTAGGTGATCAAGTCTTTGATCCCGGAGATTTTAAATATTCGGAGCTATTGGAAGGAGAGCAGCTGAAGGACATCCTGGCACACAGGTGGCTGCGTTCAGACCCAGCTAATCATCATGGTGACTGCAGCCAATGAGCATTCCTCACAACAGGTGAACAGAAGACCTAATCTAGGTCCTCAGGACACCTAATCTAGCTGCATGCTTCTAGGAGTTGAGCTGCCTGAGGTCTCCACGGGTATGAGCTGCTGGGCCATGGGCCATGTCCCAGTGGAGCACAGCTCTCTCTTTCTGGCCTTGAGGTCCTTCCTCTCTCCACACCTCCTCCCCCACCCCCCCTGTCTGTGGAATATTTAGTCTGGGGGCAGAGCTCTGTTTGCACTAAAGCAGCAATGCAGCCGGCTCTTTCTGTCTCACCCCCGTATCAGTGACTTTTGAACTTACACATTACTAATTCGCCTCCTTTATTTTCTGCCTCAGGAGGAACACCCTTCCCCTAGAAGCCCTGGATGACTCATCTAGTTTTCTGGGCTGGGAGGAACATCTTCAGGGTGCAAGTGAAGAAAACCTGAGAGTGCAGAGTTGGAAGGATTGTGGGTGCTGAGGGGTGGGTGAGAACACAGAACCGATTCCTTCAAGTATTATCCCATTCCATATGGATTAGGCACTGTGCCCATACTATAATGCTTGTTATTCTGGAGGTTTGTGTTCTTGTTCACGTGGTTTTCTGCAGGGCTACAGGACAGACAAGGGGACCTTACCCAGAGGAGAAAGCAGGAAGATCGGCTGGATTTGACTCAGTGCAGCCCAGGGGGTGCTGAACCGCAGATGTCCAGCTACAGAGTTGACTAAGGGACCAGATCTCGAGAAATGTACTGATATTAGATGTCACTTCCTTGTGTTTTTTGAAGACCATAATGCCAGACCTCATGTCCACCAATGAAGGTATGTTTTTCCCTTAAAGGGGTGTCCTTTCAATCATTTCTTGGGTAAGCTGACCTCAAGTTAAGTGAAGGGGAGAAAATAAGCAAATAACTTTTCCTTTTCCCTGGGGTGAGTCAGGCCTAAATTCTGAGGATGAACATAAGCGAAACCCTCCTGTCTGGGGAGGTGAGGTTTTTTGGTTAGGACAGCCTTTCCTATGGGAGGTAGAAATGAGGGAGTGTACCCCCTCTGCATGCCTCGGCACCCACCGCGTCTTCCTGGCCCCCTACCTAGAGGTTGGAAGCACACTCTGCACGTGGCAGCCAGAAGTACCAGGGAGATAACACTCCCAGGGGAGTGTCAGCCAGCGGTGGCTGGGAGCAACTGGACAAATATACCCAATTTCTTCAATCCTCAGGACAATTCTGAGACGTGTTCTACACCATTACTGTCCAACAGTAAAATAATGTAAATGATTATAATTATCACGCAATCCTCATGGAATCTTACATTTTCTTGTGGACACATTTAAAAAGGTAATATGAGGCAGGTGAAATTAATAAAATAGTTTGTTTAACCCATGTATCTAAAATATTGTCATGTCAACATATAATCAATATAAAAATTATCAACAAGATAATTTACTTTTTTGGAAAATTTTTTTTATGTTAGAAATCCCACGTGTATTTTACATTCAGAGCACAGCTCAATTCTGATTAGACACATTTTATTTTTTATTTTTTTTTAAGATTTTATTTATTTGACAGAGATAGAGACAGCCAGTGAGAGAGGGAACACAAGCAGGGGGAGTGGGAGAGGAAGAAGCAGGCTCATAGCAGAGGAGTCTGATGTGGGGCTCGATCCCATAATGCCGGGATCACGCCCGGAGCCGAAGGCAGACGCTTAACCGCTGTGCCACCCAGGCGCCCCTAGACACATTTTAAATGCTCAGCAGCCACATGTGACTAATGATCATATTGACCACGCCAGTTCTATACTGTCTCTCAAAGTCTCCCGGTGCGATTGAGCCCCAGTTGCCCGACAGTGGTAAATCTTCACATTGATGCACCCTATTTAGTCTTCCTTCCCTTCCCCGAATGACTTCTGCAGTTTTTTACCAGTGCTGCTGAGATCATCTGCCAGGTGAACTACTTGCCTCCATATCTGTGACTCTGAGTCAGCTTCTGGGGACCACAACCTGACACACGATGGATCTAAGCCTCTAAGCTCTAAGGCCAAATCTCATGTTAGTTGTTAAGGTGTGCTCAATTTTGAACTTTCCTTCTGTTATTTTTACATAGGGTAAATACTTGCTAAAAGTTACAACAAGGTGTGTTCTATGCTGTGACAACCTGAGGGAAGGGTCTGTCTGTTCTTGAGCCTCAATAGCAAAGGACAGAACAGTGTCCCCTCTCCTGAGGCCAAAGTGGTGGTAGCAGTAGCAGGGCCCATGAAGATAGCTATGCCCCATAGAGGGGCAATTTCACGAGGGTCACCAGCAGCAACGTAGCCGAGTGACAAGGAGATTGGGGCAGAAGAACACAAGGGACTCTTGGCTTTCACACAAGATGGTGCTGGGGACCCTCAGGCCAGAGGACAGTTTCTAGCCCCCAAACCAAGGGAAGGGTGTACCAGCTATCACAATTGTATATTTAAAAGGAAATTTAAATTTCTTTTTTTTTTAAGATTTTATTTATTTATTCGACAGAGACAGCCAGCGAGAGAAGGAACACAAGCAGGGGAAGTGGGAGAGGAAGAAGCAGGCTCCCAGCGGAGGAGCCTGATGTGGGGCTCAATCCCAGAACGCTGGGATCACGCCCTGAGCCAAAGGCAGACGCTTAACCGCTGTGCCACCCAGGCGCCCTGGAAATTTAAATTTCTGTAGGCATAGGTGGTAAAGCCTGGACACCGGAGTGGCTTGTTAGTTAAGTCTCAATTTGCTGCCTCAGTCAGGATGACTTCAGAGAATCCTCCATCCATACCTCGGGAAAAAAAGCAATAGCAGGTTGAGATGCAGATTGACTCCAGCACTGTTTATAAATTCCTCTAGGAGAGGAGCTTCCTTCTAGAACAGGTGCATGCTTCTAGGAGTTAGAGCGTGACTTATAATTACGTCAAACAACACTAAACACATAGACCAGCTCTATCAGGGGGCACCTGGGTGGCTCAGTCAGTTAGCGTCTGCCTTCAGCTCAGGTCAGGATCCCAGGGTCCTGGGATTGAGCCCCAGTCAGGCTTCTGGCTCAGCGGGGAGCCTGCTTCTCCCTCTGCCCTCTGCCTACTGCTCCCCTTGCCTGTGCTCCCTCTCTCTGTCAAATAAATAAATAAAATCTTTAAAAAAAAAAAAAAGAACAATTCTATCAGGGTACGGAGCAAAGATGAGAGAGCAACTTTGTGTCAGCAAGCATGAAAGTATCCTTAGAAGAAACCTGACCCCAAAATGTTCACATGTATTAACAAAATATTTTGTTTTGTATTTACCTACTGAAAATGGAAAATTCCTTCCTGCTTATCTGTGCTCCCTCTCCAATTCTCTTAAGCAGAATGGAACTAGCTGTTTTTCCAGGCATATTTTTTTTTCTCAAGCCATCATCTTCATCAAATATAGGCCAATATATTTTAACTTCTATGAGCCAGGCATTAGAAATGAACAAAATATCTTGCAGAAGACTAGTCTAAAGCTGTGGCTTTATATCCTTACCTCCTAAAACCATGTGCCTTCACTACCTTTTCCAAAAAGTGAATTTAAAATGACAATGGCAATGTTTTATCTTGGTTTCCACAACACACTCTTTGAAATTACTTTCCCTAAGGTCACCAGTGAGCTCCTGTCCTAATGAACCTAACCAGGGATACTCTCTACATTCTCATTCTACTTGAATGTTTTCTGCAGCAGTCAACATATTGAACACCACTTTGTTTATTCCATTTCAATAAGTATTTGCTTATCACTATAAACCGAGCACTGTTATAAGTACTTTAGATATATCAGCAAATAAGACAAAGACCTGTGCCCTCTGGAGCTCACATTATAGTATGGGCAGACGTCATTAAACCATAGTCCCCAGTTACTGATAGTTTTTAGAAGTTGGACACCAAAATGTCCTTTCTGAGCAAGCAAGGAAAGGTCTTAGGCTTTGGAGGCTGGAGAATATGAGTCAGACTGGAAGATGAGAGAAAGCTGTGGGGTGATGTGTGATTTTCACCTTAAGTATCCCCAAACAGTCAGTAAATTCCTAAGCATCACAAGGTGCCAAGTGTAATTGGATTTCTTATGGAAAATGGAGCTGGGGTGTTGCTTACATCTGGGCCTGGAGACCGTGCTGGTTCTCTCAAACCTACACTCTCTCTCCCCACTGCTGGTGCCATTTTATGAGTTTGGGGCCTCAACCTTCAAGCTGCTCTCCCTCCTGAGCTCTAGTCTTACTCTTCTCTACCCCAGCCCCCATGTTGCTGCCTGAGGGATCGTTCCCTAAAATACAAATCAAATCTTGTCACTGCCTTTTTCCTGAATCAGGCCTTCTGAAATTGGTAATATGCTTACCAAAGATCCCTTGATAAAACATACACTAAGAGACGCAGGTTCATTTGTCAATGGAATCATACATAGAAAAAACACAATGGAGTAATTTTTTTTCTCTCAAAACAAGAGTGAAATGCTCTTCCCGCTTCAAAGGGGTTGACACGCTTTTCACTGCTATAGGACCTGTCTGTAGTTAAACAGCAAAGGTTCTCATGAACTGTGAATGGCTGATAGAGCTAAGCTAATCTTGACAGCAACCCAGATAATCACAAGTGGTTGTTTGGGAGTTTGGAGAGCTGACACCAAGCAGTTCAAGGCACGTGAAGCTGGTTCATCGCCCAGACGTTCAGGAGCTGCAGGTTAATCCTCACATGCAGCAGCTTGAGGCTTGAGATGACTGACGGCCCAGTAGCTGTTCAATGTCCCATCAGAAAGATGGGATCAAGTTTTGTTCGGTTCTGAAAGTCGTCCAGAGGGTGTGGGTGCTGCCCAGGGAGAACCAGCATCTGGAGAAGCAGCCTAAGGACTGCGTTTCCTCAAGGCAGCATAGCTGGGGGAGAAACCGCCTAGTGGCTGAGAGGAATCAAGGTCGTCATCAAGAAGAAGGTGCCGACAAGCATCAGATCTGAAGGATGACTTAATAATGACAATAAGCCTCAGAAAAACAAAAGTGGTCATTGCTAACATCTACTGCCCGCTTGGTATACGTGAGAAACTAAGCTCGGTACATGCGCTCAATCTGTGAGATGAAAGGCTGCTACTTCTTATCCTTTTATGTTCGTATTTCCCAACACTCCACCTTTATTCCTCTGCTCTTCACATATTTAAACTTTTTTCCTGGATGGATGAGAAACCTTGGGCATATAGCAGTTAGGAAACTTGCCTGAACTTGAACAGTAAGTGGTTAAGGAATGACTCAAGGCCAAGCGAAGTAAGGCTGAAAACCAGACAGTGGGGTGTGAGTCAGAGACCACAAGATGGAGGTCAGGATGGAGGACAGGCAAGGGATGGGTCGAGGCAAGTGGGTTAGAGCTAAGGTCAGGAAAAGTTACAAAACACTGAATTCTCCTTTAGCTGCGTCCTGGTGTGTCACAGAAGTGAGGATGGCGGCTGAGAGGAGCCACACAGGACTGGTTGGGGATAATGGAAAAGGTACGCTGACGGAAAGAAGAACGATTATTTTATTTTGCTTTCTGTTACTCTGTTGGGTAAGAACACTTAACACGGCATCTATCCTCCTAACAAAATTTTGGGTGCACAATACAGCATTGTTAACTATAGGCACAGGGTTGCACAGCAGGTCTCTAGAACATATTCATCTTGATTAACTGAAACTTTTTTTTTAAGATTTGTTTCTTTCTTTTAGAGAGAGAGAGCAAGTGGGAGGGGCAGGGAAAGAGAAAGAGAACCCCAAGCAGACTCTGCACTGAGTGCGGAGCCCTGCGTGGGGCTGGATCTCATGACCCTGAGATCACGACCTGAGCTGAAACCAAGAGTCAGACGCTTAACTGACCACACCACGCAGGCACCTCCCTAACTGAAACTTTATATGCATTGAATAGCTTTCAGTTAGCTAGTCATTCAACATGTATTTATTGAACACCTACTGACTTAGTCCACCAAGGCTGCTCTAACAAATTACCATTGACCGAGTGGCTTATAAACACATCGGAAATTTATTTGTCACAGTTCTAGAAGATGTAAGACAGCGATCAGGGTGCCAACATGGTCCAGTTCTGGTGAGAGCCCTCTTCCAGGTGGCAGACTGCCAACTTCTTATTACATCTTCACTTGGCAGAAAGAGCCAAGGGAGCTCTCTGGGGTCTCTTGCGCAAGGGTGCCAACCCCATTCATGAGGGCTCCACCCTCATGACCTCATCACCTCTCATAGGCCTCACCTCCTAATACTCTCATTGAGGGTCAGGATTTCAACACATGAGTTTTGGGGAGACACATTCATTTCAAAAACCTACCACATAGCAGGCACTGTTATAGAAGCAACATTGAAAAAGTAGACAAAATGCTGGCCTTACTGAGGTTACCATTTAGCTGAATAACAATAGATTGAATATTAAACAATAAAAACAGTAAATCTGATGTGTTGTGCTATCACAACCAGCTCTTTCCAAGGAAAAATCCTAGTGGAACTGGATTTAAAAAATTAGGGAAAAGACAAACAAAAAAACAACTTCCTATTCTTCAGGCCAACCCCCTTCCTCAGTTTAACAAAGATTCTCAAGTTTCGAGTAGGCCTGGCATATGAACATGGCCCCCAGAGGCTTAGAGCTGGAAGCACTGTCAAAGTCCCCTAGGCAAACCGCCTTACCTTCTCCCTTCCAGCTTGTGTACTCCCTCCCAGAAAAAGTTCTCTGGGATATGCTTGAACACCTTGCAGGAAAGAAAACTTAGTGTTTCTCAACTCAATCCACTCCAGAGAAGTTCAGTTTTTGTTTTATTTTGTTTTGTTTACCTTAAGCTGATCCCTGTTAGCGTTCATGCTAACCCTGAGTCCGTCATTAAAAGTATTTTATGTTCTCCGTTTTGGGTTACCCACAAATTAATGTTTTTTAAATGCCTTCTGGATCACTGTTTTTCACACAATGCTCTGAGAAGCCCTGGGTATTGTTCCACTCTGGGCACTCATAAGCTACGCCTTCAACACTCCTTCCCAAATTATGCCTGTGATAGAGCCCTGCTGGAGTTTGCAAGTACTGCCTTCTTTCTCCTTCTGCGACCTGTGTGTAAGTTCCCTCACTGTTGCACACGGGTCTTCATGCCTCGTGGATCTTCAGCAGGATCAGGCATGCTCCTTTACGAGATGCCTTCTGTATACTCCAAGGTGCCATCTGACAGCACCACGAACCTCTGAACTCACGTGAAGCTGTTTTGTTACCATCTCCTCATTCACCAGAAGAGCATCCATTTGTAGAAACTCGCTATAGACTAAGAAGTCCTCTTACTAGATTTTCCTGAGCTTCGGCTTCTGCTTAATTATGTTGAGGCCACCTTCTGAGTCCTGCTCCACCACCTACATCCCTAGGGCTTGATGTAGGGCCCATTCCTTAGCTTCCTCGCCGTGGCAGGATGCTCTTGAAAGGCAGCAGAACCTGAATGCTCTCTTTCCTGTCAATCTTGGGATGTTCTCTTTTGCATCGAGGAGGTTGAACAGTCCGTTGGTAAGTTTCCTAGCTTTTCTCTTTCCTGCCTCAGGCACGGAGAACAGACCTGAGTGCATTATATCTGCCCTTGCCCCAGGGAATGTTCTTAGCTCCTCTGACTCACACGGCATCCTAAAGCAGTTAGCTCAGTCTACAGCTAGTAGTTAAGAACACTGGCCTTCTAATCAGACCTGCTGTGTTGGAATCCTGATTCTACTAGTCGGTAGTGGAGTGGACTTGGGCAGATAATACTTTCTAAGCCTCAGAATTCTCACTGTGAAGTGAGTATAATAAAGCCGACCTGGAAGGACTGTTATAGGTATTAAACTGCAATAGCAGAGGTATTGTGCTTGGTTCAGAGTGGCTATGAAATAAATCTCTAGCGATCATTTCTTCCCAGGCATTTGTATGATGGGGAGATCTAACCCCTCCATCAAGATTTCTGGGCCAGTATATAGGATAGCGTCTCCCCTCAACTATATTTAAGGTACTTTGTCCCATAATCATGCAAGCCTCTAATAGTAAATTCCAGTCTTCACTCTCTAAACAAACCTCCTAGGGCAAGGCAGACGGACTGATCCCTTCCAACTGAAGTTTCCTCAACAACCCCAACAATATCCTAGTCTTGGAGTATACTTATGAATGTCCTCCGAGTATTTGCTCAGGCCCATGCTTACCCCCTGCATCCTCTTGGTCTTTCCTTCCTAAACGGGGAGCCACTCCTGGGACAGACTACCTTGGAAAAGTCATTAAGTTCCTGAGCTGAACTGTCTGAATTCCACCCATCTTGTCAGGCCATGAAAACCCAGGAGTGTCTGGCTCAGAACTGGCCACTTTTTTCCTCCAACTACTGACAGGAAATTCCTAATTCACAATCACTTGGAATAGAATTCATTGCTCAACATGACACCTGGTATCTGGTAGGAAGTTTTGGGAGGAATCAATAAATAGCAGTTAAAGTACCACCTATGAAAGTCCTCTGGTCCAGTTTACATACACTTCTTTCAGAGCACCTGGGTGGCTCCGTTGGTTAAGTGTCTGCCTTCAGCTCAAGTTATGATCCCAGGGTCCTGAGATCCAGCCCCCTGTTGGGCCCCCTACTCAGCAGGGAGCCTGCTTCTCCCTCTTCCTCTGCCCCCTGCTCATGCTTTCTCTCTCTACCTCAAATAAATAAATAAAATCTTTTTTAAAAAAATCTAAATACACTTCTTTCATGTTGTCTTGTCAGAAATGGTTTCCTGGGGCGCCTGGGTAGCGCAGTCATTAGCGTCTGCCTTCAGCTCAGGGCGTGATCCCAGCGTTCCGGGATCGAGTCCCACATCGGGCTCCTCCACTGGGAGCCTGCTTCTTCCTCTCCCACTCCCCCTGCTTGTGTTCCCTCTCTCCCTGGCTGTCTATCTCTGTCAAATAAATAAATAAACAATCTTTAAAAAAAAATGTTTTCCTGTTCCTGCCCTCTTCATCCCTATAATAGCTATCTTTATCGAATACTTATTAATTATTCCCAGGTCATATAGCTGATAATTGACAACTGTACTAGATCAACTAGAATCCAACTGTACCGAGTTAAACAGTGTCTTCCCAAAATCCATGTCCACTGGAACACAGGAATGTGACCTTATTTGAAAATAATGTCTTTACAGATGCATTCAAGTTAAGAGAATGCCATACTAGATTAGAGTGGGCTTAAATCCAATGATCGGTGTTGTTATAAGAAGAGAGGGAAATTTGGAGACAACGAGACAGTAGGAAAACAGAGAGGCCAGGTAAACATGTTAGAGTCATGTTGCCAAAGCCAAGGGATGCCAAGGATTTCTGGCAACCACCAGAAGCTACAAAGAGGCAAGGAAGCAGTCCTCCCCAGAGTCTTCAGAGGGGACATGGCCCTGCCAATTTTGAACTTTTAGCCTCTAGCACTGTGAGAGAATACATTTCTGTTGTTTTAAGTCACCGGGTTTGTGTTATTCGTTACAGCAGCCCTAGGAAAGTAATACACCAGCCTAAGTCTGTCAGATGACAAACATCTTCATATTTAGCCAACATGATATGCTGTCTCGTGTTTGTAGTGCCTAAACTCTTTCTTTCATGGTACATTTATCAGATGCCTTGTATTTCACAGTAGGAGACAGATAGTGCCCCTAGAACTTGAGGCGGGGTTGGAGAGAGTGGGGAAGAGGTCAAATTACTACAAGGTAGTGGGGCGCCTGGGTGGCACAGCGGTTAAGCGCCTGCCTTTGGCTCAGGGCGTGATCCCGGCGTTAGGACGTTGGAGGTGTCAGAAAGAGATAATGGTCAACAACAAGGAGAAAGCCAAATGTACAAAGAGTCATGAAAGAAGCCTCAAGAATCAGAGATGTCTGCCACTAATGTTGGGTAATCAATAGTGGTAACAAAAGGCAATGTGGCAAAATACCAATATTTGTCAAATCTTGGTAGTAAATATAGATGTTTGTAATATTTTTCTTTATAGTTTGGTGTGTTTTAAATGTTTGTTTAAGAAAAGAACAACAGGGGCACCTGGGTGGTTCAGTCGGTTAAGTATCCAACTCTTGATTTTGGCTCAGGTCACGATCTCAGGGTCATGAGATCGAGCCCCATGTTGGGATCTCTGCTGGTGTGGAGGCTGCTTAAGATTCTCTCTCTCCCTCTCCCTCTCCTTCTCACCTCCATCCCCTATTCTCCTCCCCAACTCAGGTACACATGTACATGCACTCTCTCTCTCTAGAAAAAAAATAAAATGAAAGAAAGAAAGAAAGAAAGAAAGAAAGAAAGAAAGAAAGAAAGAAAGAAACAATAGAACAACCACCACCTCCTAATGGCTTTATCAATATGAATGTGTCAAATTGGCATCGTTCAAATCACTTTACTTTGATGAATGCTGAATCCTCTCCTTCATGAGCAGACCTTGTGTAATTGTGGTAAAACAGTTCATTTCCACACGCAGATGGACCAATACGTTGGAGAGAAGCTGTGGAAATATATATATGAAAAGACATTTCCTTGGGCTCTGTACTCCTACTCCTGAGAATTTATGCAAAGGAAATGACAATTCAAAAGGGAAAAGGATGAAGAATATGTAGATGAAAAATTGGGGGACAAAATTATAACAATGACAAATTGGGAATAACAAGGTAACCATGAGGGAGTGCTCACCACTGCTCCCGCTCTGGTCACGCCACCCTCATCTTCCCCTAGATCACTGTGGTAGCCTCCAGCTGTCTCTGTGTCCACACTTAACACCTACGGTCTACTCTCAACAGCCAAAGTAGCCCTTTTAAAAGGAAATGAAACCGTGTCCTCACTTCTCTTCCAAAGGTTCCCACCATCCTTGCTGCTACTAACCCTGACCTGAGCCACCACCTCCTGGCACCTGGATTTTGGGAACAGTAACTTAACTGGTCTCCTCTTTTCCATCTTCTTTCCCCTCAAGGAAACAGTAAAAGTGTTCCTTTTTCAAATCATAAATCGGATCATGTCACTCCCCTGCTCGGAACCCTCCAGTGGCTTCCCATTTGACTCAGAGTACACCCTTATGACTCAGAGTAAAGTTAGAGTGCACATTTACAGTATAGCACACAAGGACCTCAGCTCCTTTCCAGTCCCGCTGGATACTTTTCATTGGCTGTTCCCTCTATTCCTAATCTTTCTCCATATGTCCACATGACTCATTCCCTCACTTCCTTCAAGTGGTAACTGAAATCTCCCCTTCTCCATGAGATCTTCACTAACCACCCTGTCTTAAATGTTACCACTCCAGCACTGAGTGCTGAGTAATGTATAGAATTGTTGAATCATTTTATTGTACACCTGAAACTAATATAACACTGTATGTTAATTCTACTTGAATAAAAAAATTTTAATGTTAACATTCCATATACCCTTTCATTCTACTTTCCTGTTTTGTATTTTCTCTTAGTGTTTATCATCTTCTAACATAATAACTTTACATATCATTTTCCAAATGTCTCTGTGCCCTGCCCCAAAACACATGTATGCTAGAATTTAAATTCCAGGAAGGAAGGAATTTTTTATCTATTTTGTTCATAGCTATTTCCCCTGCACCTAGAACACTGTCTGGTACATAGTTGACATTCAATAAATATTTGTGAAATGAAAACACAAATGGTTAAGTAAATTGGGTTATACCAAGATGAGGGAAGATTAAGCAATCAGAAAAAACTGGACTTGTACTGTGTATCAACATAGGAAAAGACATATGATGTAATGTAAATGTCAGAAGTTTATGATGCAGCCTGATCAAAACT
Source organism: Ailuropoda melanoleuca (assembly GCF_002007445.2). NCBI lineage: Eukaryota > Metazoa > Chordata > Mammalia > Carnivora > Ursidae > Ailuropoda > Ailuropoda melanoleuca. The sequence goes on along the minus strand of NC_048219.1, from coordinate 56,121,016 downwards.
ACATTGGTGTGGCTTTAGCAACATTGTTCTTTTTTTCTTCTTCTTCTTCTTTTCTTTCTCGTCCCTTAAATGTTAGAGTTCCCAAGAGGTGTCTGACTGGCTGGCTCAGTAGGTAGAGTGTTCAACTCTTGATACTGGGTTGTGAGTTTGAGCCTCATGTTGGGTATAGAGTTTACTTTTAAAAAATGTTGGAGTTCCCAAGTTTGACTTTGTTCCTCTTGTCATTTCTATCTACCCTCACCATTTCAGATACCATCCAGTTTATTTATCATGTTGTCCAAACATGTCTTGTCCCCAGGCCATGTTTTGAACTTCTCACCAATGTTATTCATTATTTATGTTGTTTTGTATACACCTCCATTAGTAGTTAGATAACATTCTGGGAAGAGTTGTCTGTTTATCAGTCTCCTCCATAAAAGTAGAACTCTTCCAGGATAAGATGACTAGGACATATTAGTAAGGACTCAATAAATGTTTGAGTAATACAAGATAATAATACATTGAGTTCATACTGTGTGCCAAGTACCTCTAAGAACCTTACATGCATAGTATCATCTAATTCTCTCAGCAGCCCTGTAAGCTAGACATATCATCACACAGATGAACAAATAAGGAAACAGGTTTATAAAAAACAGTGACCAAAAAGTATGCAGACGTTAAATTAGGTATTAAAACGAGGGGATTATAGGTGGTTTCTCTCTTTCAAAAATTTCTTTAATATTGGAGTTAAGCTGCGTGTGTGTTGTATACGTGCATGCGCCGGTATCTGCACGTGAGCAAATAACCTAGCACTTCAGGGGGCTAACACAGCACCCGGAAATTGCAGGGCAGGGTCTGAGAAAAGGGGCGGAACCCAGAGGTACTGACAGGCAGAGATCCGCCTCCACGGTGAGCAGCCTGCGAAGGCGGGGCGTGCGGCGGGAGGAGCAACGGGCCCCACCTACGGAAACGAGCCCTTACCGGGAGGCCAACCGGCTGCTCTTCGCAAATGAGGTGCGGGGGCTGTGGGCGGAGCCACTCCTGAAAGGATCCGGCCGGGGGGCAGGAACAGGCTTGGCCCACTGGTCGGCACCGATTGGTTCCGTCTGAGATGGGGCGGGTTCCAAGGCTCGCCCAGGCTCGTCGAGGGGCGGGGCCTGCGCCTAAGCCTCCTGGAGAGGAAGGAGCGCGACACGGAACCCAGTTTGGGACGCATAGGTCTGCTGCGCCCTCGGCCCCAGGGGCGGAGCCGGAAGCTCTACGGTTTCGTCCCTGAGCCCCTCTGTTTTCGAAGGGGCAGTCCTCTTCCTCTCGACCCGTTCCTCCTGCCCTTCTCCCCCTTCACCCGGAGGCCGAAGTCCCCAGCCTGGCCGGGCGGTGCTGCAGGAGCTCCCGGACCCGGAAGAAGCGCTTACTCCCTCCTCCGCCATGGAGCCCACCGCGCCGTCCCTCACCGAGGAGGACCTGACAGAAGTGAAGAAGGACGTGAGTAGCACAGCCTTGTCCAGGGCAGGGGGTCGAGGGTGGGCAGGGGCAGGCTGCGGCCCGGCGGGCGAGGAAAGCGGAAACCCGAAGTGGGAGTCCGCGTCGGAAGAGGAGCCTTGGGGTGGAAGAAGCGGAAGGTCCAGGCACCGCAGGACGGCACCCGAGGTACCTTGGTGGAAGTGATCCCTCGTAACCTGTTAATCCACGTTTAAAATCTCTAAAAGCAGGACTTGGGTTCCTGAAACTTTGTCCAGTGGAGCGTTTCTTCGCAGTCAGCTTCTTGCCCACTCATCACTCATCCCCTGGTGATTTTTACCCCCTCTGCGCTTTGGGGCTGCGTTGTTGGGAATCGTCTGCCCAGGTTCATTCTTGAGTCAGAATCCTTAGGCTGCTGGCTCAACCTGGAGCAAAAACTGGGCCAGTTAAAGGATCCCAAGCAGTGGAGCAAATGCGTGAAACTCTTTTATAAGGGGGGTTGGGGGAAGCTCAACAGCTGAAAGCACAACCTGGAATTCCCCTAGTAAGCAAACGCCCACATATTTAAATTGGGGGGGGGTGTAGCCGAAAATTAATTTACAGGTAAATGCTGAAAATATTCAGTACCTAAATTATGGTCTGTTGCTTGGACGCTGCAGAACTGCCCAAATCTTAATACTTACTTGTTAAGTTGTTTCTTTTGCTTTTAATTACTTGTTTTGCCATATGAAACCTATATAGGTACCAGTAAAATAACTTCATGTAACTTAAACACAGAAACTCAACAGAAAATGAGTTCCAGTTTAACACCTTAGTACTTACACAGAATCATGTTTGTGAACTGGACAAGACAGCAGCTTTTTAAATGTTCATCTACCTTAAATTCTTCCCCTTTCCCTCCCTTGGAAGGTTTATTACACTGTACTCATAATTACATAATTACAGTTGGTGTGACTCATTAACAGAAGGAAACTGGATATAATTGGGATTTCTGCCTTAGTTTCTTCATTCAGCAGATTTTTATGGAGCACTTAATATATGGAAAGTACTGTTCTTGGGCCTAGAAAGATACAAAAAAAGGACAGTCAGGCCTCTGCTTTATATTCTATTTGAGATAAGACTAGGACATTGATAACTACCATAGAATAAATGACTGCTGTCTTATATAAGATTTGTGCCAGCGGAACCATGAACTTTAAGAGCTAGGCCTGTGATGTTCCAGGTTCTTTGTCACACAATTGGCAATATTCCCATTTAATCTTTACAGCAGCCTCTAAGGGAAATAATTGTCATTCCCATTTTACAGCTGATAACAAAAGGCTGTGAGAGGTTACAAGTGAGCATAAGTATAAAACCTGTACACAAACAGTTATGAAGAGTGTCTTCTAGGTCTTCATTCATGTTTTTCCTATCAGTTCATTGATATTATCTATCTCCATGATTTCAATTTACAGCTCTATCAGAAATTCATAACCTTGGAGAATCATGAGTGGTTTGCAGGAGGTCTATAAAAAAAAGTATATGCACATTTTTTTTCTTAGAAATTTTTCTCATTTATTTTCAAAATGGTTGATGACCTCAGAAGGTTTTAAAATTATACACATATTTGGAGTTCCTTCTTTGTCAACTCTAGGTACTTATTTCCAAATATCTACTGGAAATCCACTTTTATATTCTGCACACTTCTCATCCTGTCAAAAATTGGACTTTTTATTATCCCTTCCCCAAAGCTGCTTGCTGTCCCCTGCCGTATTCTCTGTCTTGATGGATAGTATACCACCACCCAACATCCTGGAAAGTCCCACTTTTTCACTATGCTCCTCCCATTCCCCCACCCACCCACTTTAGTTGTTTACCTCATCTTTTGGGTTGGATTTAGTTCAGTTTCATAAATATGGATTAACAGAGTGCTGTGAGGAATGCATGATTCTAACAGTTCAAAAATTAAAGACAAGACACAATCCCAGTTTGAAAAGAACTTGATTTCTTGGGAAGAGGTAGACAGACATAAATTAATAATTTCAAATTACAGTATAAGTGCAGTGAATTTTCCGTTTATCCGAAACACTATCTACTTGACACTCTGCTAAGTGCAGGATATACAGAGTTGAACAAAACATGCCTGGTTTTTGCCTGCTTCAAACATATAGGTCATTAGAGTTGAAAACAAATATATGATTACAAATTGTGGTAAGTACTATGAAGGAGACAAACAGGTACTGAGACAGTAGCAGGGAGAATCTACTTGACATAGAATGGTCAGGGAAGGTTACATTTAAACTGGTTGCTGAAGAATTTGACAGAACTGAGGGAATAATATTCTAGGCAGAATAGAATTTGCAAAGGACCTAAAACAGGCAAGACTTTGGTGACTTGGGGAAATTGAAAACAGGCAGAGGGTGCCCTGAGGTGAAGTTACAAAGGTGGGCTAGAGCCAGTTCATGAAGGGTCTTACAGGTGATAATAAAGTGTTAGGATTTTTTTCCCCAAGTATAGTAGGGGTTCTGTTGAAGAATTATGTTATATTTTTAATCCCTCTGCCTGTTGTATGGACTAAGGAAAGCCAAAGTAAGAAGAGGGAAACCAGTGAGGAGATTCTTAGAATTTATATAGTTAAGAGCTGATGGTGATTTGGATCAGGGTGAAAGCCGTGGAAATGGATGGAACAAGAGAATTCCAGATGCATTTTTGAAATAGAAATGATAGGACTTGGTGATGGATTGAGTTGAGAGAGTGGTATCAGACTGGTAAGTGAAAATGTTAAATCAGCAATTAGACCTACAAGTCTGAAGATCAGAAAGGAGATCTGAGCTAGAAATATAAGCGTGGGATTGAATGAGTTCACCTTGGAAGTTGAGAGCTAAAGGGAAAAGGGAGAGCATAGGAGAGTTTTAAAAAGTGAAAGGTTATAGCCACANCCCCCTGCTTGTGTTCCCTCTCTCGCTGGCTGTCTCTATCTCTGTCCAATAAATAATAAAATCTTTAAAAAAAAAAAAAAATTAAAAAAAAAAAATTAAAGGGAAAAGGGAGAGCATAGGAGAGTTTTAAAAAGTGAAAGGTTATAGCCACGGAGGTGGGAATAAAGAGTGTGGTATTCATATAAGACAAGAAAGCAGTATTTCAAGGAGGGAGTGAGTGATCAGCTGTGTCCATGCTGCTGAGAGATAAGATGAAGACTGACAAGTATGAGATTTGACAGTGAGGAGGTTTTTGGTGGCTGAAAAGAGTAGTGACACAGAGTAGAAATGAATTGGGAGATAAGAAGTGAAGTCGTGGTATATAGACAAGTGAAATAATCACACAGGGTGCTATAAGGACAGAGGAGAGGGGTGCCTCACTCCATCTGGGGAGTTCAAGCAAAGCTTCCTGAAGGAGTGACCACTGTGCTGCATCGTAAGTGATAAATAGGGACTTAGGGTCTGAGAAGAGAAAACCAGACAAAGTAACAACACAAAGAACTGTATAGTGACAAACAGCAGTTTTTAGGTAGAACATAAAGTACCAGGACAGGTAGAGGTGGTGATAGATTACGCTCCAGAGGTAGGCAGGATCCATATTATGAAGTACCCTGTCTGCCATTATCAAACAGCTATTATTTATTGGGCACTTACTGTGTATCAGACACTGTGTCGAGTCTTCATATTCACTGTCCTACTAAGTCCTCCTAACGGTCCTGCAGGGTGTTTATCACTATTCCATAAGTAACCTGAAGCTTAGAGAGGTTAAGTTACTTGCCCCAGCTCTTACAGGAGTATATGGCAGATTTAAGATCTGAACTGAAGTTGGCCTGATCCAGAGCCACACTCTTGACCTCTGTACTATTCTGCCAAAGTTGAGGAACTTTATCTTTTAAGTTGGTGGAACACACCAAGTTTTAAATTTTTACAAAATTAACTGACAATATTTCAGTATTAGTAGAACTCACATAACACTCCAGATTTCCATTTCCTCAGGAAAAATTGGAAGATCTGATAGATGTGTGAAGGAGAAATTTGAGCAGGAGAAAAGAAATAGGAAGTACAGCTAGGTGGCTTGTTTTTTAATAGTCCATTCAATGTATGGTGAAGACCTGAGCTAAGGCAATGCTAATAATAGAAATGAAGTGATGGGGCGGATTAGATAAACATAAGGGGTAAGTTGGCAGGACTTGGTGGGTGGGTGATCAGATGTGGCAGGTGAGCAAAAGAGAGGAAGTGGAGGATGAATTGTAGGTTTATCGCATGATCGGATGGATGGTGGTACTCCCAAATGAGTTAACAATATCAGAGGGAAAGGACAGGCAAAGATAACAAATTTGGTTTTGGACAAGGTAAATTTAAAGTACCTTTGGGATGTCTAGGTGGAAAAAGTCTTGATCACATACACAAGTTTGGGAATCATCAGCATATAAATGGTAGAGTTGACAACAGATGAGGTTTCTTCAAGGAGTTGAGCTTTAAATCTATTCTCTCTCTCCACCCCCACAGCTTAAATCCATGCACTCAACATAGCTTATGTAAAATATCGTGACAGTCTTCTTATGGGTCTCCCAATTTTTGCTCCCCCAGTCCTCTGCAAACTTTTTTTATTGCTTCTTATTTATAAACCTTTGATAACTCTTTTGGCTCCAGGGAAATGTATGTTCCTTAACGTGTTATAAAAATTCTTCCATAATCCAACCCGTTTTCCTTTCCAGATTCATTTCTTAACTACTGTCTCACATGCACCCTGCATCCCAACTACCCCAGACTTGTTAGTATTCCCCTCTGTGCACCTTCATTCTACAAATGTAGCCTCTGCAAATTTCCCAGGTCATGGAGGTACAGTTAGTTGTTTACTGTGTGTTTCCTCAGTACCTGTGTTTTTTTTTTTTCTGGATCATATCACATTGTCTTATAATTATTGGTTGTGTCTGATATGTAATCTCCAACTAGACCATGTGCCCTTTATGTACAGGATTCAAGACTTGCTTATCTTTGTATGCTCAGCACTTGGCATATTAGGTATTTAGATATATGAAATGTTTGTTGTATGAATAAATACATGAATGTGGGAGTTCAGTGGACTGAGAACTATAGGAACCCTTCACCCAGCCTACTTTCCTGCCACCATGTACTCGGATACTTCTAAGATCTTCCATTGCCTTTAGCTCATCATGATAAATGCAAGTCAAATTAGTCATCTTCATCACTAATATTTGTTGATGACTTACTATGTACCAGGCACTTTTCTAAGTACATTACATATATTATTTTATTCCTCTTAATACTCAGATAAGGAAACTGAGGCACCGAGGAGTTAAGTTGCTTACCCACGATCGCATGTCTAATAAATGGAAGAGCTAGGATACAGTCACTGATACCAAATTATTAATGCTATTTATTGGGACCCACACCAGCTTTCTGCTAATTATGCCTCCTGTTTTCAGACCTCATATCTAAGCATGTTTTCTGTGATTTCCTTTTCTTCATTTCTTTAATTTCTTGCAGCATTCACTATTTCTTTAGCATACTCCCCCGTCCCACACCCACTTCCCTTCTACCAGTTGACTCATTGAGTTAGGGTATAGACTTTCCAACTGATTCCAAAGATAGACATATTATGGACTCCTATGGTTTTACTCTAGGAAAGACACTCTTACTCTAGGATAGACACTCTTATGGTTTTACTCTAGGAAAATGGAAAATTAGTAAACATAAGAAAGTTATAAATTATGCGGCCTCACTAAGTTATCCTCTTTGGTCCTGACTAATCCTGGATTCCTTGTTAAATGGGTGACTAAAATGTATGGAAGCCCCCGCTCTCATCTTTATCCCTGAAGGTGGAGGCCCTGAGCATATCTCCCTATTTCCATGGACCCATGCCCTCTAAATTTGACCAGCTTCCTCCTCACAACAGCCTGGTCTTGGTTTATAGGTGTGAAGATGAGATTAAAGCACAGCAGAAGCTGGAAGGAATGTTTAGTCTAGGACCTACTTCTGTCTTCTTGGCCCTTCTTCTTAATACCATGGATTTTAGTAGGCCTGAGCCTCCTGACTTCAGTACGTTTTCTCTAACCAGTTAAGATTCCTAACTAATAATCAGTCACCCATGTGATTTCAAGTGTTAAAAAAAAAAAAAAAAAGCACTGAAGCACAGTTTGATGTCTTTTAGGCTTTAGAAAATCTGCGTGTATACCTGTGTGAAAAAATCATAGCGGAGAGACATTTTGATCATCTACGTGCAAAAAAAATACTCAGTAGAGAAGACACTGAAGAAATTTCTTGCCGAACATCAAGTAGAAAAAGGGCTGGAAAATTGTTAGACTACTTACAAGAAAACCCCAAAGGACTAGATACATTGGTTGAATCTATTCGGCGAGAAAAAACACAGAACTTCCTGATTCAGAAGATTACAGATGAAGTACTGAAACTTAGAAATATAAAACTAGAACATCTGAAAGGTAAGAATTTTTGGTATCCAAGAATTCATTTAAATGTGACAATGCTTTTAAAAGTAAAATACAAAACAAAAAACTCAGAAGTGACTATTTATTCAAAAAGTTTCAGCTTCAGAATTACATTTGACTTACGTTTTTTCTTTTCACCTTATGTCATTTCATTGGAAAAGTGGAATATCAGTGTTCTATATTTATATTCATTTAACAATACCATTTATACAAAACTTTAATGAAATCCCAGGATACACATGAATTTGTTTCTGAAGTCTGCAGAATGTAAGATCAACTCAGAAGTAACCCCTGAAAATGCACTATCACACATGAATAATACATAGGCAAAGTATTTTTAGTAAGTCCAACTCAGATGGTTCTTCTTCCCCCAGTTGATCACAGAATGAAGTGGTTGGCATATGCTTGTAAGAATCATGTTACATAAGTTATCCATAACTTAAAACACTAGAGTCACATTCAGTCTGGCATGAAGAGAGAGGCATGGGAACGGAAGTTGATCAATGGCATAGCAAATTCACTTCCTGTGTTTCACCCTCACCCTAGAGCATACATCACTAATTGGAATACTACAGAGAATTGCCTGCACTGTTTAAATCCTCCTCTCCCCACAAACCCCATCTCTCTCTCTCCCTGGGCCTTTCTCTAGAGCACTTAAGATAAACTTGCATGTGCTGTAGCTCTACTCCAGCTGTTTAGGCACTGGGGATACAGAAAAAAATAAGTTAGGGCTCTGCCCTTAAGAAACTCTGTAAGTCCATATTGGGACACATTGTAAGTCTCCCCTCCTGAGCCATATTTAAGAAAATAGTTCCTATAGCATGGAACAGAAATGCTGAATGTATTGTGAAGTTGAAAAGCTAGTGGGGGAAAAAATGACATATAAATGTACTTTATAGACTTCGCAGATTTTACATAAAATTTGTCAACTCAGAAGGTTCTGTGCCTCTAGACAGTTAGGTGAAATATTTGCTAAGACTAACAGAAAGATAGAATTTGTGTGTTTTCTTTTACCCTGAGGCTGGCTAATTGTTGGCTATACCCATTGGATATGGTAAAATTCTTTGATCAGAGCAACAACCACTGTCATTTAAATAAACTGTTAGGTTGAGAACCAGGACATTATTTAATGTGAAGAGGAGACTGGGTTATAGTTCTCACTTTCCCATGAAGTAGTTCTGGAATGTTGGGCATGACTTAACTGTTTTGGGCCTCTAGTTTTTCATCTCTACTAGTGAGGAGCTGTCCCACGGGACCTCTGAAATCCCTTCCACTTCTAACACCCTGTGATTCAAGAATCCGTAATTGGTATTAATTAACTCAGAATTTTACATATTCTCTGTTTAAAGGGTTTTTTTTAATTGTGTAATACATTTTGTGCCAGAATGCTAAAGAATATTAGTTGTGACAGCTATTTCTTATTTTATGAAAAACTTTGGGGGCTACCTAATTTTTTCCAGGTCATTCAATGGTTAAGTATATAAGGATACAAATTAAATGTGAATTGTAGCATGTCATTTAGCTTCCTTGAGACTATTTCCTTATCTAGGAAATAAAAATAATGGTATACTTCATGGTTGTTGGGAAAAGCAAATGAAACGTGAAATGGATTATGACAGAATTTATAAATTGCTGTTTAAATCTTGGTTGTGTGGTAACTCGCTTATAATCTTTAAAAACTTACAAGATGGGTATGGGCTCAATTTAGGTTACTTTTTCATTTACATCTGAATAATTTTATTGTAGGACTGAAATGTAGCAGCTGTGAGCCTTTCCCAGATGGAGGAGCCACCAACAACTTCTCTCGATCAAATTCAAATGAGAGTAATTTCTCTGAAAAACTGAGAGCATCCACTGTCATATACCATCCCGAAGGAGAATCCAGCACGGCGCCCTTTTTTTCTACTGAGTCTTCTCTGAATTTGCCTGTTCTAGAAGTCGGCAGAACTGAAAATCCCACCTTCTCTTCCACTACGCTTCCCAGACCTGGGGACCCTGGGGCTCCTCCTTTGCCACCGGAGCTGCAGTTAGAGGAAGGAGGAACTTGTGGAAACTCTAGTGAGATGTTTCTTCCCTTGAGATCACGTGCCGTTTCCCATCAATGACAGTTTATAGCCTTTTAATTTTTTAATAATGACAAAAAATATTTGAAAGGAGATCAATCTTTTTATAAAATTGCTATAATGACAACATTTGGTATATGTCTTGTAAAATGCTATGGAAGCATACTTTGTAAATAGACTTTTTTAGGACAAAAGCGTACTTTTAGATAGCTAAAGAAAATCGTGTTGATCATGTACTTTTCAGTGTTTATTCTTTGCATTTTTGAGGTATCGAGTGTTTTCACATTTTTTATGTTTTAAGACTAACTTTAATAGGGGACATTTCTCTATTTGAGAACAGAGTCTGAGGCTGGGAATAATGTCTCAGTGCATTTGTGCTAGAATTTTCACAGTCTAATAGTCCTTTCCAACTATTCAGCAGTAATTTTCAGATTAAGCTACATCTATATGGTGATAAAGCCAATCACTGACAGGAAAACTGCTGGTGTACTGAAAAGAATCTCCCACAGAGTCCCCTTCTGATGCGGAGGAACATCTAAGGGAGTTTGAGCCACCTAAGATCTCAATTTGCCAAAATACATTTCTTATTATCCTTACTAATTAGTACTGTTTTCTTAGGATTTTCACAATCTTTGCTTATCATTTTCACTCCTACAGAAAAATCTCGGCAAAAGCCTGAGATTGCGTGTAATTTGGTGAGATTTTAAAAATATTTTTCTGTATACTTTTCATTCTCTTTTAATGAGGACCACTGTACCAGTTGAAATAACTAGGACGAAATGTTGTGTGTGTGTGTGTGTATATATGTGCCAGTTCTGTCTTTAATGCTCTTTGGAACAAGTGGGCCATTAGCCTGATTTGTCTTTTTATTTTAACAAAGTTTGACTAATTTTACACCTTTATAAATTTTATGCTATCATTGTTTTTATTTAAATTATAATTCTGCCTATTTCCTGATATATGTCTCATATATTTCCATTACTTTTAAAAAGCAGAGATGGAAATATGCTATTAACAAAAGTTTTTTCAATTGTGCTATTTTTTTTGGAAGTTTCAAGTATTTCAATAGGAAGTAAATACCTAAAATACCTTTTTTTATATGTACCAATTTTTATGGAAACATTACTTCAAGTGGTGAGATCAAGTTGCATTTCTGGATAGACTGATGCATTTATCAATCATGAAGAAGATTGACATATTCTTTAGATAAATTTTTTTCAAGCCTGGATGATTTTTGTACTGTGTCATTTTCTAAAGATTATGGGAAGCATGTTTCACATTCAGCGAGGCATAAGAAAATAGTGGCATTACATTTAAAGAAGTCTTCGTTAAAAAGCAGAAGCAGGCTTTTCATCAATTAAAATAAAATTTGATACGTGGTTACTTTAAATAGAATTTACTCAGAATCAAAAAGAATTTAGATATGTTGTATCACCTACATTTATAGTTTATAACACTGAGTTTTCTTTCAGACTGTTAACTATACAGACAATAAAATTAAGGTTTTAACAAACTTAGCCTTTTGGGTGTTCTGAATCTTATGAAGTCATTTTTTTTTCCCTTTAAACAGTGACACCACCTATTGCCGAAAATACATAAATTAGGATGTCAGACTGACAGTTGGTGAATGCAGGAATGAAAAAGTCACTTTTTACAGATACCATGTTGTCACTTCTTACAAAAACAATTCTCACTTTTAAAATTTTATCTTAATTAATAGACTATTTTTTAGCATGGTTTTAGATTTATAGAAAAATTGAGCAGAAAGTACAGAGTTCCCATTTATCCCCTCTTCCTCTGTTTTCCATTTTCACATCTTGCATTAGTGTGGTACATTTGTTAGAATTGATGAACTAGCCTTGAAACATCAACTAAAGTTAGTAGTTTACATTAGGATTCACTCTGTGCTGTGCAGTTCTTCAGGTTTTTGGTGCTTTTTTTTTTTAAGATTTTATTTATTTAGAGAGTGCATGTGCTAGCAGAGAGAGAGGCAGAGGGAGAGAATCTTCCAGCAGACTCGCCGCTGAGCTAATGTAAATGGATGAATAATGTGATGAAGAATGGGATATTGACGTAGTCTCAAATATCTCCCTACAAAACACACACTAATTACAAAGGAGGAAAAAAGTAACTTGATAGTAGAAAACCCTGCCAGATACTACTTAAACAAAAAATCAGGGGAGCCTGGCTGGCCCAGCTGGTAGAACATGTGACTCTTGATCTTGGGGTTGTGACTTTGAGCCCCACATTGGATATAGAGATTACCTAAAAATAAAATCTTAAAAAAAAGAAAAAGTTAAAATTAGTACCAAAGCAAGTGAAACCACATGCCTCCTGATAGAATGCAATGAGAAGAACACAACACGACTTTCATGATATTCTTAACAAAGATTTGTAAACTTAATTTATCACTAAGACAAACTGAGGCGTCTTCTACAAAATAACTGGTCTATAGTCTAAATATCAAGATCACGAAAGTTAAAGACAGAAACCATTTCAGGTTGAAGGAGATGATGAGACATAGCCACTAAATGTAATGCATGAATCTAAACCAATTTAAAGATTATTAAATGTTAAAATAAGCAAGCTAGGAGAAAGGTAGTAGAGGTAGAATTGGTAATAAGTGTTTGGACTTGAACTATATTTTAAATTTGAAATGATAACACTTGGCTGACTTTCCACCTGAGCACCTGGATTAATAATGCTGCAATTTGAGGTGCCTGGCTGGCTTAGTCCATAGAGCATATGACTCTTGATCTCAGGGTCACGAGTTCAAGCCCCACGTTGGGTGCAGACATTACTCAAAAATAATGGTAATGCTGCAATTTAAAGAGATGGGGCAGATGATGGGAGGTGGGGAGTATTGAGGGTAGGAAATGAAAAGTTCAGTTTGGACATGTTTTTCAGGTATCTATTGCTGCATAACACACCACCCTAAAACTTAGTGGTTTAAAATAATGACCATTTGGGGCACCTGGGTGGCACAGCGGTTGGGCGTCTGCCTTCGGCTCGGCGTGATCCCGGCGTTATGGGATCGAGCCCCACATCACGCTCCTCCGCTATGAGCCTGCTTCTTCCTCTCCCACTCTCCCTGCTTGTGTTCCCTCTCTCGCTGGCTGTCTCTATCTCTGTCAAATAAATAAATTAAATATTTTTTTAAAAAAATCAAATATTTACAATGTAAGCTTAAAGCCTTCTTTCCCTACTAGAATGTAAGCCCTATGAGGATAGGACTTTTAAAATAAAATAAAATAAAATAATGGNAGCCCTATGAGGATAGGACTTTAAAAAAAAAATAAAATAAAATAAAATAATGACCATTTATTTGTCATGATTCTGCAAATTGGGCTAGACTTGACTTCATAGTTCTTATGATGGTCTATCCTGGGATCATTCTGCATTTTTTTTTTAAAGATTTTATTTATTTATTTGACAGAGAGATAGCCAGCGAGAGAGGGAACACAGCAGGGGAGTGGAAGAGAAAGAAGCAGGCTCCCAGCGGAGGAGCCCGATGTGGGACTCGATCCCGGAATGCCAGGATCACGCCCTGAGCTGAAGGCAGACGCTTAACAACTGCACCACCCAGGCGCCCCTCATTCTGCATTCTTATAAAGGCTCAACTGGCATTGTATAAATTCACTCACAAGTCTAGTGCCTTACCTGGGATGGATACACTAGCTGGGAGCTGGCTGGGGTTCTTTATTCATGGTCTCTCCAGCAGAGGAGCTGGACCTCTCTTTACATGGTGGCTCAGGGCTCCTGGGGAAAAAAAAAAAAAGCAGAGGCATTCTAGTCATCTAAGCAAGGCATAAGGCTAGCCCAGATCCAAAGGGAGAGGAAATAGACCCATGAGGGAAGGAGCGGCATGCAGCACTGGCATGGCAGGAACTGTTGATCACCATCTTGGTAGAAAATCTACCTCAAACATGTTAAGTTTGCAGTGTTTGTTAGACATTGAAGTTGGAAACTGGGTACAAGGATTTGGTGTTCAGGGAATACTTCTGGACTGGTTATATAAATGTGGGAGTTATTAGCATAACATGGTATTTTAAACCATGGGACTTGATGAATTCACCTTGAAGCATAGGATTCATAGAAAAGAAAGGATGATCCAGGACTGACCCTGAGGTGCTCTAACATCTCTGGACGTGAGACAGAAGAAGGCAAGAGAGGAAACTGAAAAGAGCCCTGTGAAATAAGAAGAGAACTAAAGTGTATGATCTAGTGAAAGGCAAGAGAAAAAAGTGTTTCAAGGAAGCCTATCTCGGGACGCCTGGGTGGCTCAGTTGGTTGATCATCTGCCTTCGGCTCAGGTCATGATCCTGGGGTCCTGGGATGGAGTCACAGTTCCGTCTCCTTGCTCGGCAGGGGCCTGCTTCTCCCTCTGTCTGCTTCTCCCCTTGCTTGTGCTTGCTCTTTCTCTCTGACAAATAGATAAATTCGAAGAAAAAAAAACTTAAAAAAAAAAAGAAGGAGGCCCATCTTCTTAAAAGGTGAAGTAAGAACCAGCCCTTGGACTTGGTCACATGGAGGCTATTGGTGGCTTTGATAACAGGGACTCCATATTACTCAAATTGGGTACCCCAACCCCACAGGCACTCAACAGTGGGCAAGGTTTTTTTTTTTTTAAGATTTTATTTATTTATTTGAGAGTTTTATCTAGGAAGGGGCTAGAAACTGAGGTCAGCCACGTGGGCAATCAACTATGTCTACATGACTGAACCCCAATTAAAACTCTGAACGCCAAGGCTTGGGCAAGTCTCCTGGTTGGCAATACTCCATGACACTGTCACATATCTCTGCTGCAAGAAATTAATACTGTCTATATCTCCATGGGGTCAGGACATTGGAAGCTCTGTGTGTGGAAATCTCTCGGACTCTACCCCTTGTACTTCTTTCCTTGGCTGACTTTAATCTGTATCCTTTTGCTGAAATAAACTACAAACAAGAGTAAAAAAGCTTTCAGTGAGCTTTGTGAGTCCTTTTAGCAAAAACTTGCAATTTGTGTCAGAAGTGAGGATGGTTTTGGATGCCCCCAAAGTTTGCACTTTGGGACCATCGTTTTCCTCTGTCAACACAGGTATTTGGATGAAAAATGTTGAGAAAACATTTATCTAGAACTACACACTCAAAGTTATCATAACCCACATTATTTACTGATCATCTACTCAGTGAAAGGCACTGAGCTGGGTACCAGGAATATAAAAATGAATGAAATACAGTCCAACTCCTCCCCTGGGAGAGAGAAGTGAAGAAAACAGACATGGAGCCCCATGGAGCTTACCTCTTGCAGGAACAGCAAGTCATGAATGAGTGCATCATCTGAATGAGCAGGCACCCCTCCCTGTGCTCTGTAAATGTTTACAACCAACTTTTTTTTTTAAGATTTTATTTATTTATTTGACAGAGAGCACAAGCAGAGGGACAGGGAGAAGCAGGCTACCCGCAGAGCAGGAGGAGCCCGATGTGGAACTCGATCCCAGGACCCTGGGATCATGACCTGAGCCAAAGGCAGTCACTTAACCAACTGAGCCACCCAGGGGCCCTACAACCAACTTTTTCACTTTAAGTATCGTTCCCTCTTAGATCACCAAGAGGAGTAAAAGATTTCTAGTTTTCCTGGTGCTTAGGTTATGTCATTTACTAAGAGAGGGAACACATACAGAGACAAGTCATATGAAAAGACAAGTTACTGATCTAGTAAATGGATGTTTGAGGCCCCAGCAGGATGTTCACATGGAAACTTTAAGAGCCAAATGGAGGTCTGGTCCAGAGGTTGGATGGAAAGATTGAGGCTGGCAACCCAGATCTGAGAGTCACAAGCATAAGGTAGTTAATGCCATGGAAAGAGATGGGCTGACTTGCAACTTTGTAATGCCGTCTACGAAATGATAAGTATTGCTGAAGATGGTAAAATACGCTGGGCAACGCCAGCGTTTACAGGCTGTACAGGGCAAAGCAAGAATGGAAAGAAGCTGACAATGAGAAGCCAGAGAGTTTGGAAGACCCACTGAGTGGTGGGATGCAACCCAAGAGGAACTTCATTAAAGATAGTTAAAGGGGCGCCTGGGTGGCTCAGTCGTTAAGCGTCTGCCTTCGGCTCAGGGCGTGATCCCGGCGTTCTGGAATAGAGCCCCGCATCAGGCTCCTCTACTAGGAGCCTGCTTCTTCCTCTCCCACTCCCCCTGCTTGCGTTCCCTCTCTCGCTGTCTCTCTCTGTCAAATAAGTAAATAAAATCTTTAAAAAAAAAAAAAAAGATAGTTGTTCAGAGCCACTGGAATGAGGTCAAGCTGGAGAGGATTTAGTTTGTGACTTGATAAGTCCACCATCCATAGAGGTCTTCCATGATGACTGCGGGGAGCAACCATACTGAGAGTGATTTTCATTTTGAAGAGGAGATGCAGTGACATCAGGAAGAAATCCTGGTGTCTCTGGGTAATGGCTAAGGTGAAGTGGCAGAGAAAAAAAATTCTTATCTCTTGTATGCCTTTAATAAATTCTTATTGAATGTTGAAAGTTTGGTTGGGACCACTGGTTCAGGACTTGTCTCCTCTCAAGGTTCCTCAAGAAGAAGCATAAAGCAGCCCCTGCTTGGCAAAGTGCGCTCCCCGCCTCCAGCCTCAGTCCGGAGTCGGGCGACAGGAGCTCAGCGCAGCCGTCAGGGGGCGCAGGCCCTGCGCTCTACCGCAAGACTTGGGGCGGAACCAACCGCGGGGCGGGCCCTGGGGCAGCTTCCGGCTTCCGGAGGAGCTCACAGTCGTCGCGCGCAGCCGTCATGGCGGCCGAAGAGAAGGACCCTCTGAGCTATTTCGCGGCTTACGGCAGCAGCAGCTCAGGTTCCTCGGGCGAGGAGGATAACAGCGAGCCGGAGGAAACGAATCGCAGGACCCCAGATCCTGGGAAGTCGGCGGGCGGCTGTGGGAACAAGGCGGAGAAGCGGCTGCCGGGACCCGACGAACTGTTCCGGAGCGTGACTCGCCCGGCCTTTCTCTACAATCCGCTCAACAAACAGATAGACTGGGAGAGGCACGTCGTCAAGGCGCCTGAGGAGGTGAGGTTCCCGACCCGGTTTCCCGATCGTGGCCCCGGCCTCCGCCCCCTTCCTCCTGAGCCCTCTCCTGGGGACCGGCAGTTCGTTCCCCCACACGCAGTCACCTCCTGCGGGATGCCGCACCACCCCTCCCACCTCCAGCCCTGGGGAGCCCGGGCCCCCTTCCCCAGCCTAGTGGGTGTCAGACTGGCCCGCAGCCCCCGCCCCCTTGTGAGGAGACCCAAACCGACGCGCTCGGTGCCCCGACCCCGCGCTGCGAGGACTAACAGTGGTGACTCCCCCGCCCCCCCCCGCTGCAGCTTCTCCCCGAGACCCCTTCCCTTTGACGCCGAAGTGCCTGCGGTGCTGCCTCCAAGACAGTGTCTGCTGCAGCCTCCTGAAGGGGTCAGCCTTGGCGTAGTATCTCTGAGACTGGATTCTTCTTTGGTAACTAAAAGTTATTAGCTTTATTCGTATAGGGAATCCTTTGGCTTTTCACTTAACAGTATTGTGATTTTGATGGAAAAAAATGTGTCTTTAAACGTTAAAAAAAAAAAAGTCAGCCTGAACAATAAGCGAACGGCAGGGAGATGCATGTGCTCCTACCGATTGTAGGAACCTCGGTTCGTCACGGTGCTTCTTAATGTGTTTGCTTAACAGCCTCCAAAAGAATTCAAAATATGGAAGTCAAACTATGTACCACCTCCGGAGACTTACACTACTGAGAAGAAACCTCCCCCTCCAGAGCTGGATATGGCAATAAAATGGTCTAACATCTATGAGGACAATGGTGATGATGCCCCACAGCATGCTAAGAAAGCTAGGCTTCTACCAGAAGGGGAGGAGACAGTGGAATCAGGTAAGGCGAGTCAGACTCCCTTGATAATACCTTTTGGTCCCTGTGATGAGTTTAAAAAGAGCAAGATATTTAATGAATGGAATTTAAATCTAGCGACTTAACAAATTAAATACGGTGTATGATTATTGTTTTTGCTGCAGTTTTGAGAAAGATTGTATAAATTCGACTTTGAAGTGAAGTTTCTGAAACCTCAACCAGTAGTATTTACAGTATTTTAGAAAAAGATCTTAAGTTATTCAGGTTTTAGAGTGAAATCTCGGATATCTCAACCAGTAGTATATATGATTTATGGTGCATTATTAAAACAGAGCCAGTTAAATCATGCATTCTTTCTTATGATTGCAGCTTTGAAGAGCTGAAGGCATCATTTTATATTAAAGCAATTGTGGTTTAAAGCCAAAATTAGTGTGACAAAATGAAGTTAATTGAGATTTACTACATAGTAATAGGAAGATAATGACTTAGTTGACTTGTTTATATCATAATTTCATCTCGTATTTACAGTGTAAGTAACCACAGTAATCTCTGCTTACACACTTTTACCCAACCTCCCAATTTCATCCTTCCCACTGTAGCTAGTGATCACGTTCTAAAAGTAATGTCTGATTATGTAACTCACCTGCTTAAACTCCTTCACCAACAGCATAGTCAAAGCCTTCTGATAGGCCCTGCCTTTCTCCACCCTCATTTCAAATGGTGCTTCTTCTAGCACTTTAAGATCTTAAAATTGAAAACTGAACAGATCATGCTATTTTATGGTTCCATGCCTTTCAGCATATGTTGCTCCTTAGTCCAGAATGTTCTTCCCTCCCTCTTTCATCCTTCAAAATCCAATTCAAAGAAGAAAGAAAAAAATGTCAGCACCTCCCTCAAATTATTTGCTCCTCTGTACTTTATGTGCCAGTGCTCTTGGTTGCATCTATCATCCTTTATGAGATTGTTCGTAAGTGCGTCTTCTTTTTGAAAATGAGTTTACAGTTTGTAGTACATTTTAAATAGTCAGTGTATAATTGTTGAATTGAACTAAATGTTTGGACTGTTGTTTTTACGAAAGGGCATGCCAGTTAAACAGATTTCTGATGTTCTCATGAATCCAGGACTATTTACTTAGCTCCTTTTACAACCAGGCAGAGAGTTTTGTTTTAGAAGAAAGAATAACTGGTAGGAGTTCTTCAGTTTTGATTCTGCTTGGCTTTTCCATTTCTTTCACTGATTTCCAGCATGGATTTGAAGTCACTTAAAAGGTATATTTCAGTAAATGGCATCCTTTTAAATCCAAGTATCTCATACTGTATAGCATTATGTAATTAATAAAAAAAATTTTTTGCATAAGTAATGTTTACTCCTACACCTTGTGAAACCAAATAGGGACATGTGGAAATGAGAGCTTAATGTGGCTTCTCCATGATCACAAAACTAGAAAATGCCAAGCTGTAAAATAGGTACTTTCACACAATTTTTAAAATTTATTGATCTTAGCAGCCTAGTACAGAAGTGGTACGTAATTCATTATTACTCTTTTATGGACAAGGAAATAATCCCAGATTAAAGAATTGGCCTAAGTAAATTCACACAGCTAGGGAAAGGTGGAATTAGAATTCAAATTCAGGCCTTTAAATGGAAATGATACCTCTTAAGCTAGAGTTTATTCTCTTTATGTTTTGCAAGCTGTAGTGCTTGAGAAATAGCTGTTCTGTAGGAAATAAGACCACTAGAGTTGATACTCAAACTAAGGTACCATAGGCTGGTGCTCTATCTTTGTCCCTATATGGAAGAAGTGAGGATTCTATACCAGGACAAACAAGCAGAAAGAATTACCTTTTTTCCAGCTTGCCTCTTGAGTTCATATAGAAGAAGTCCCAAATATTGGGGCGCCTGGGTGGCACAGCAGTTAAGCGTCTGCCTTCGGCTCAGGGCGTGATCCCGGCGTTATGGTCGAGCCCCACATCAGGCTCTTCCTCTATGAGCCTGCTTCTTCCTCTCCCACTCCCCCTGCTTGTGTTCCCTCTCTCGCTGGCTGTCTCTATCTCTGTCGAATAAATAAATTAAAAAATCTTAAAAAAAAATTAAAAAAATAAAAATAAAAAAGAGGTCCCAAATATGTGGCAAATAATATTGTTATTCTCCTAGATAATTTCAGTACTTTTGATTATATGATGGTCCTCCATCAGAAAGTATACATAAACAATATCAAACAAAAGGACGAAGTGCTTAGACAGTTTAAAGCTAGATCATAAAGTTAAAAGATAATCCTGGAATTTATTTTTTTTTTTAAAGATTTTATTTATTTATTTGAGAGAGAGAAAGTGAGAGAGATCACAGAAAGAGAGGGAGAAGGAGACTCACCGCTGACTGAGTGGAGAGCCCGATGCGGGACTTGATCCCAGGACGCTGAGATCGTGACCTGAACTGAAGGCAGCCGCTTAACTGACTGAGCCGCCCAGGCGCCCTGATAATCCTGGAATTTAATGTGGACTCTAATGTTGGTTATTGAATATAGCTACCTTCTTTTTTAGATACTCTTTTTAGAAGTGATTTTTGCCATTTCAGAATCCCATACCATGTTCAACAAAGTTGCTATAAAATCGATCATTTTTTACCTGTATTTTTAACTTATACCTTGTTTAGGAAATTCCATATTCTTAAATTATCTAATTTTTAGATTATTAAATTATTTTTACTTTTCCTATTCATTTTTTGCACTTTGGACTTTTTTTTTTTTTTTAAGATTTTATTTATTTATTTGACAGAGATAGAGACAGCCAGCGAGAGAAGGAACACAAACAGGGGGAGTGGGAGAGGAAGAAGCAGGCCCATAGCAGAGGAGCCCGATGTGGGGCTCGATCCCACAACGCCGGATCACGCCCTGAGCTGAAGGCAGACGCTTAACCACTGTGCCACCCAGGCACTTTTTTGCCAGTTAACTTCTTCCAGATTTTTTTTTTTCTTTTAAGCTGGGAAAGATTCAAAACTCATTGAGGCTTGCTACTTACCAGCACTTCTTTTTTGGTAATTGTGAAATGCAAATCACTAAGGCTTAGCTATTACTGACATGTACTTAACCACAAAATCCTAGTTAAGGTAGCTAATGCTTTTTTTTTTCTTTTTTTAAGAATTTAGAAAGTTAGTTCATATTAACAGTGTAAACTTATTTACCTTAGGTGGCATGAATTCCATAATAGAAAATTTTTTTCCTTACTAATGCACCTGTAATATTTGGCCTAGAGTAGAAAATCAATAATCTTGGTAAATGAACATTTCAAGGTGGTTTTTTTTGTTTGTGTTTTTTTTTTTTTAATCCTGCTGTGGTTTTTAAGGCAATGCCTTGTTATGTCACTAGATGGCATAAGCTCCTGTTCAAATTACTAATAGAAAATTATTTTTCCAACCCTAGTAATTTGGGGTTTTTTTTACAGATTTTATTTATTTATTTGAGAGACAGCAAACATGAGCAGGGGGGAGGGGCAGACAGAGAGGGAGAAGCAGGCTCTCTGCTGAGCATGGAGCTAATTGCAGGGCTTGATCCCAGGACCCTGGGATCATGACCTGAACCGAAGGCAAACACTTAACTGACTGAGCCACCCAGGCACCCACAGTCATCTTTTTAATACGTCAACAGTGGATTTTATAGCAGAACTAGAAAGTAATTTCAGTGTTTATACTGTGAAGATAATCTCAAAGTCAAGCAATGATGTTAATTAAACTCCAGTTAAACAAAGGCCTTGGCTTATTTGAACTATGTGCCATATCAGTTGGTTTGTACGTTATTTTTGTGTATACGTGATAAACTATTGATTAAAACTCTGGCTTGTAAATTCCTAGGATGATTCATTGATCTGAATTTTATTTTATCTTGCTGCCTATATAAACTCATAAGTGCTTTCTGAAATACATGAATAACATCGCCCTGCTGTGCTTGAAGATGAATGAAGATGAGTCATCTGTTGTTGATTCTAATTATTCTCCACATCAACAAAGGAGATATTCTGAGTATGGTGCAGTTAGAAGGGAATTGAAGGCTTAGGTTGTACATGTATTTTCTCCATAAGGAGTTCATGGTGTGATAAGCAGCGTTTCCCCTACTTTTTATTTTTAGTATCATTTTTTTATTAAGTAAGCTTTACATCCAGCGTGGGGCTTGAACTCACCACCCGAAGATCAAGAGTCGCATGCTCTACTGCTTAGCCAGCCGCCACTGCAGCTTCCCAGTTTTTTCTAATATGAAGGCCCCTTTCAACATCAGAATATCTTATAGATCACCACGTGATAGTTGTTGAACTTTGGGTATCTGTTGATTGGGAAGGTAAAGCCAGTGAATCCAGTAATGTGCTTAAAATAAATTTGTATTTTAAAATTTATTAATTTCTACATGTTATTCTATCTGTATGGAGTTCTTAACATAAAGCCACACAACATTTACCAGTGAGTGCTTTTTAAATTTCAAAATAAAAGGACAGGGGTTATAGATAGGGAAGGGAGTTGTTTTGCAGGGAGAGAAAGAGATTGGAAGGGAAAGAACAGCTGATGGCCACTTAAATGATGTCATGGTTAGATTGATACTCTTTGGTAAAAAGAATAGAATGTGTTCCGTTTTTACAACATGTAGATTATTTAAGTGTACACAAAATATATACTGTAGAATATTTGGGGATAGCTTTTTTTCAGAACAAGTCTGATTTTTTTCATTTTTAACTACCTTAATATAGCACTAAAAGGTCACTGTGAATTTTGTATGACACTACAATTTAAGAATTTCTTATTTTTACTTGCACTTTAAAGTTAGAGTTCTAAAAGTTAATTTTTGGTGTTTATTAGGAAACTGGAAGAAACATAAGTTGAGGATAATGATTTTGGTCTAAAGTCAGTGAAATTTTAATACTTAACTTTTTTTTTTTAATTACTGATTGAAACTTTTCCTTTCCTGTTTAAAGACGATGAAAAAGATGAGCATACTTCTAAAAAGCGCAAAGTAGACCCAGGAGAACCAACAAAGAAGAAAAAGTAGAAAACAACAAATGACAAGGATTTCGGGACTGTGAAGCTTGTTGAAACGGTTTTTTGGGGGCAGATTAAGTTGACATTTTAAATTATTATGAAACAACATCTCCATGAAAGTACATGTTAATTAACTAATAATAAGTGTTGCTGTGGGAACGTTCCACTGTAGGATTCATTGTTTATTTAAAATTTTTATTTAAAACTCAAGTGGTGATTTGTGATTATGAAATTGACAACATATGGAAGCATTCTTGCTGCCACAGAGTTGGTGACATGCTTTGAGAGTTTTGTCACATGTCGACATGCCAGTGTTCTATGAACCTTTTATAAAGGAATATATTTTTAAAGTAAATATATTGTAATGTACTGTGAACTTGTAGGGTGCTTTTCAACAGTGTTTGTACAGTGTAAATAGATCATGGAAATAAAATTACTTATTCAATATTACTATTGCATAACATTAGCATTTGAATATTTGTGACAAGTACCCTCTTTGCCATGTGATGTTTTAATAGTAGGTATTACCATCTAAGAGTGCCTCCTGTGTTCCAGGTGCCTTGTGGATACTTTTTCTCTGATCCCCAAACAGCCTGGTAAAGCAGGTATTAGTGGCTTCATTTTATAATAGAGATTAACTTACCCAAGGTTCCACAGGGAGTGAGCAATGATTTCAGGATTAACTGAGGATACTTGAACTCCAAAATCATCACCCGAAACCACCTACCCATCAGTCAAACTTCGGTTATCTTCTAGGGACTGCAGTTGTCATGTCTTCAGGTACTCTCCGTGGTAAGCAAGGAGATCTTCCCTGATTGTATTACTACACTTTATCATGTAAGCCTGATGTGATGGTTATTAATTTCCCTGGTAAATAGTTTGCCGAAGATAATGATTCTCTATAAAGTACTGCCAGGTGTAGCAAATAAAAATACAGGACACCCAGTTAAATTTGAATTCCAGATAAATAATGTTTTGTATGTGCAATATTTGGGACATACAGTAAAAATTTATCTGAGACTCAGTTTTAACTGAGCATCGTGTGTTTTATCTGACGACACTACTTCTATTGTGTTTTTGTACATGACTCCTATTTTAATGCTTTGCATATAGTAATAATCAAAATCGGCAAGGGGTAGTCAGGAAATTAATCATCTTTGATTTTACTTCTACAGTCCAAAATGCAGTGCAGTTATTTGTAGCATTTGGAACTATAAAAAGGAGAGGTTATACGTTATAGCTATCGTTCCTTGCATCTTAATGCCTTTTAGAGACGAGTTAAATACAGAACACTGCACCTCTAGTGTATAAGAAGAATTAAAGACATTGGTCTTTGAATTTAAAAAAAAATCCTCAGTCCAGTTGTTTTTCTTCAGTACTGGAAAATCAATATTTGAAAAACTAAGAAATTTGTTTAATTGGAAACGTGGATCAAGTAGATTAAAATTTGTAAAAGGCACTAAAAGTGATGGGGTTTTGTAAAAGGCATTAAAAGTGATGGTGCTAGCCATGGGGTTTTGTGGATTGAGGTGGGAATATAACAGTATGATAGCTTCCAGTACGTCTCAAACTTAACAAAAACTAATTCTATAGCTGCTTATCCTCTATAGATATATGGTTCCCAGAATTAAAGAAATTGGTAAAGCAAGAAACTTTCTGTGTAAAGCCTTTGTATATGAATAATTTGGAGGGCTATAGTATCCTATTAGGGAGTGGCATCAAGTGATAAAGCATGACTCCAGTGTGACACCAAACTAAACAAGTGGAATTCTAATTTTGAGTCTGTGTTTCCCAAATCTAGAGAAATCTGTTGTCTGGATACATTTACTAGAGGAGCAGCTATCTCAAGAAGTTACCGAAATATTACAAGATTTAAAAATTAGCATGAAGGCAAACCTCATATAAAAAAAACAGAACCCGGCAAGCCACTGTCTAGAAATCTAACCTCTTTTTATCACCCATTGGATCAACTTCCAACTTACATCAGTTAGTTTATGATAGATAAAAAGCTCACTGGTGATGCTCACTGGTGATGCTTTGAGCCCCCCTCCTAGAAGTTAACAGAATGGAGTGGTGGGGAGGAATAAATACCACTTTCTTAGAAGGGGGATTGATATTTTAGGACATGTAGTGGCTATACTTGTGAGCTTATGCCCCTGCTGGGAGATGTATGCCTATTTGAGTAGTTGTAATGTAGGAGAGGGAAGAGAGATTTTAGGAAGAAGGAGGCTAAATATTTTGGAGCAGTCTCATTCTGCCTTTTGTATCTCATTGGGTTTCTTTTCAAAATATGGCCCAAAAAACAGAAGGGGAAAGGGACCTCTATTCAAGTTGTTTCTTTTTTAGACAAGTCACTTGATAATTGACTCAGTTCCTCATCTTTAAGGAAGTTAAGCCATATCAGGCATAAATGACTTTCTTTTATGCAAAGACAAAATTTGAGAAGAACTAAGCATCTGTGGGCCATATTTTAGAATTCAAAGTGTAAATAACATTATGGAGTTTTGTGGAAAACATTCTAACTGGAGTCAAAGAACATTGAGAAAATTGACACTGATTTTTAGCCATTAAAATACTAATATTACCTGGACTTATTTGCAAACTTGCAAATTTCTAGTCTAAGTCCTTAATGCTGTGTGGTGCTTTTGAGTTCACAAAGTTCAATCACGTAGTATTTTAGTTTCCAAAAACCTAATGAGGTAGGCTTTATCATTTCCAAATTAGAGAAATGGAAAACAGGCCCAGCCAGATAAAACAATATACCCACAAGTATATGAGTTAGCTTCAGAGCGCGGGCTAAAATCTGTAATCCCATTCCATATAAAGTTTATGGAGTACCTGTTGTACTCCATAAATAGTGCAAAGCACTGTGTTAGGAAAAAAGGACCCATCTTTGTTTTAGCAAAGTCAGGTTGGTAGCCCTAAGGAGAAAGGACATGTAAGGGCGGAGTCAGAAAGACCAGTTGCAGTAGTTGAGTAGAGCAGTAGGTGTCTGTATGAACTAAGGCTTGGAGAGGAGACGGATATGAGAAACCTATAGTCCTCAGTTGGATATAATGGCTGAGAGTGAGGTTTTCTTTTACTGCATATATGTATATGTATATAGTGCAGGTTTTTTATTTCAAACTACATATATATAGTTTGCAATAAATAAATATATATATATATTTAATTGTGAATGGGCTAATGCAGGTTTGGACATGACCTGCATATAAAACATATTGTCACACCATTTAGACACACAGCCCTACTAGAGATATTTTTTAAATATAATTATTTTTACAGGTATCTGCATGAACTCAACAACTTTGAATAAGTCAAATTTCTGACTGAGAACCACAGCTGGACTTTAGTGTCATTGGTGGTATTTCAGATTTTAGCCTTTTGTGTCCATACTGAACTGCTTGCCTAGTTCACTTAGTACAGAAGTTCCAGATATTCTTACCAAAAAGGTGTTAAATTCCCAGCAAGTGTTTTGGACTTTTCATTATTTTGTAAAGCTTTCTCTCTTCCCTTTCCATAGTTTTCTCAATTTAAAGCATTGCGTTGCATTGTAATGCAAAAAAAAAAAAAAAGGGCCGAGGGGCATTTGTACGTACAGTCCACAGAGGAGGGCCTCTGCCTGTTTTGTTCATTGACTAGAGCCATGCCTGGCACATAGAAGGGACTCAGTAGAACTCCTGATTGTTGGTGGTGAACAGAACTTTTCACCTCTGGTTTGGAAGCGATCCTCCAGAGGCTTGTGTCCTCAGTTACATGGGCCAATAAATCTTGACAGTTTAAACCAGTTGGAGTTCAGTTTTCTATCATTTTCCATCAAAAACATCCTAATTGATTTGAAACTCTTTACTCCCTTGGTTTCTTGCCAAGGCCCCACACTATCCTGTTCTCTTCTCTGTTTCTCCTCTCTGGCTCCTCTGCCAGCTGCCCTGGAACGCCCATGTGGCCTATGGCGTTGCCTTCTCACTCTCTACCCTGGTTCTCGACAATTTCAGTGGAGTTCGCGGCTTCCACAGTCAGTAACACTCTGACGGTTCCCTACACTGCTTGCCAGAATGTTCTCAGAAAACCCCAGATTTGTGTATCCAGTTGTACGTCTCTGCTTGAGTCTAAGGCCCCTCACAGACTGGATGTGCAAAATCAAACTGTGGCAATACCGCTGTCGCCTCCTGTATTTGTTTCTGGTTAATTGCATCACCATCAACCCAAAAACCTGCCCTCTGCCTCATTTCCTGTCACATGGGTTTAGTTACTAAATCCTAAGGGTTCTCTCCACTCTTGCTCACACACTCAATAAACCAGCTCTAATGAATCATTTATAATTCCCCAGATATGCTAGTTTGATAGTTCTGTGTGTTCACTTGTACCATTTGCTTGGCCTGACCTTTCTACCATGAACGCCCTCTTATCCTCAAAATGGGAGTCCCAAGCATTTCTCTCTCTTATACACCTTGCTCTGTTTATCTCTGTATCTGCACCCGCCCATTGCTTTTCCCTGTGCCCTGTATTTGCAGAGTACTTACTGAAACCGGTAACCCAAGGGTTAATGGGGCTGCATGCAGCTGCAGACTCAAGTGCAGCTGCAACTTTTTACCTCGGATTTTTTTTTCAGATGTCTTTACAGTTCCCTGATACTGCAAGAGGTGGATTTGAGGCTTGCCCTCCTGTCTCCTTGTTTGACTGCCTCTCAAATAAACCCTCTCTCCTTGCTGCACACTTGTCTTCAGTGATCATCTTTGCTGTGAATCGGGCGGATGAACTTGGGTTTGGTTACATTACCGTGTGCCAGGCATTGTTCTTGGTGCTTTACGGGTATTAACTCATTTAATTTGATGAGGTAGGTGCTATTACTAGCCCTACTTCCCCCCCGGGGAGAAAATGGAGGCACAGAGAGGTTAAGTGATTTGCTCCGGGTGGTAGAGCTGGGAAGGCAGGCAGTCTGTTTCCAGACCCAGGGCACTCCTTCACTGCACTGGAGAGGAGGAGGAGCGCCCGAATGAACCCATAGATTGATGTATTAATTTGTATGTGTTTCATTCAAAGGATGTCTTATCCCTAGAAGGCACTCAGAATATAAATATCTGGAGAGCTAATGAATCCAAAACCAGTTCACTAACCAGAGGCATAGCATTTGTTTAATGCTATGGAAAGCATAGCCAATACATAAGTGTGTTAGGAAAATTAATATTTCAATGATTTAGTACCTTATTTATCACATATTTGGAGTATTTTTCATCGAAAGCCTTAAAACAATAGGGCTGAGAATATACCCCTCTCCCTCCAAAAATATATTTTAGATTTTCACTTGTTTTTCAAAGTCTACAGTTTTTTAAGCAAAGTGAAGAAGCTTTAAGTCATCGATTTTGCTTCAAATTTCATTGGTTTCTTCTAACCTTTCAAACGATGGCTTAAGTGTAGAATCCTAGCACTAGGGCGCACGAAGGCCTCCGGAAGTCCTTGGGTACAGCCTTGCCATAATGTAGGAATGGCTTCTCTGTGATCTTTGTCTCTCTTTTCTAGGTTCACAGATGAGCCCACAAAATGACAGGCTTACAGGCTGGATTTGAAAAGTCATTTCCTGTGTGTCTGTAATATTTTGGTTCCCAGGGTCTGGAACTCCTGTTCCCTTCCCTGTGTTTACCATTTTCTGAAGAAGAAGAAACAGTATTTGGTGGATATTATTGAAGTAAAAGTGCAGCTCTATTCCTGGCATAATTACCTGTCTCCGTTTGTACATGAGACCAAAATTCTAGCAACCTTCTCTAGCGCACTGGGGAGTTTGCATTAACATTTTAAATTTAGAATTCCTGAGAGAAACTGCAATAGAATAACAAAACAATCACTTCCAACTGAGGAGGTGACTTGCCTGCCAGCGAAGTTACAAGCAAGCCAACTCAGAAATAACTCCTCCAGGCTCCTGTTGCAGAAAGAGCTTAAGACCCCTTTGCTAGTTTTTGCTAGTTTTCAGTTTAGAGAGAGACACACGCACGCACGCACGCACGCACGCACGCACACACACACACACGAGATTTCCCAGGTAGTAGGACCTTCCTCTCCTCTTTTCACCAAGCTCTGCCGCAGGCTTTCCCTCCAACCCTCTCCTCAACTACAAGAAGTGGCTTAGAAGCCTTAGCAGTAAAATTTCTTCCATCACATCTGGAATCCTTATGTCCAGTATGTAAGGCATAAAATCTTTTTTTCCTTTTTATTTAGGCTTAATTACTTGAGCTCAAAATCCTGCAGGCCCCTGCATCCCTCCATACCAAACTAATTAGAACGATTATCTGAGCCAGCCCTGGCTCCAGATCTGTTAAAGCCTGTTATTGAGGTTAACAAATGAGAGGGTTAATTTCTCCAGATTGCTCCATAGTTGGTGAAGAAAGATAACAAGTCTTTTACATTAGTAGGGTGCTTTTGAGATTTCAAGCTATTTTTTCTCAACATCAAACTGCCACCCAGGAGAAGAGCTTTCTTTGGGGTTCCAGCCTGTCTGGAGGTAAGTGACTTAATTCTGAACCGAAGCTTTTGGAATTCACTATGCCATGTGAAAGAGGGCCTCCTGGCCTTGCTGCTTCAACTGTGTAAAAATATTTTGATACTTTTTAGAAAGAAATGGGATTGCCTCTGGTGCCAGCTTGGAGAGGTTGACTTAAAACTTTAAGCAGTAAGTGGCTTTTTCTAGATAATTAGACCAGGGCCCTGTGTATTTTTAACTTAAATTCATCCAGTCACTTCGGCTAATTATAAACTACCTAGGTTTTTCTATTCTTTTTCCACTTTTGTGTCCCCTGTAACAGTAGCAAGGCTATCCTATGTCAGTCTTACTGGCTAGCTAAACTGGAGTTCCTAATTTAATCTTTTTTTGCCCTGGAGGGTTTTTTTTAGCTTGCTTAGGCTAGCGTTGATTTTTTTTTTTTTTAAGGCCAAGAGATTTAGTTTAAAAAGAATTTGAGTTTCTTAGCATTACCATGATTTCAAATAATTTTTCCAACAGAGATTTGTGAAAATGTAATAAAAAGTGATGGGAAACGGGTTTTCAATTGCCTCACCTGAGTGCCAAGAGTGAGAAAAAAAATCCTTATGTCACAGAAGCGCAGAAAACAAAAACTTGTATGTTTTCTTTACTACAAGTATATTTTGTCTTTTTCCAGGACAGGATCAAAGTTTATGCCAAAAACACAATAACAATTTATTACTTTCAAGTTACGTTGTTCCAATTAATTCTCATAACATCAATGTTACATATATTGTTTATAATAGTAATGTTCATTTAAAAATATTTCTGGGACCGCCTGTGTGGCTCAGTCGGTTAAGCATCTGCCTTCGGCTCAGGTCATGATCCCAGGGTCCTGGGATCGAGCTCGCTCACGTTGTGCTCCCCGCTCAGCAGGAAGCCTGCTTCTCCCCCTCCTTCTGCCCCTCCTCTGACTCATGCTGGCTTGCTCTCTCAAAGAAACAAAATCTTAAAAAAAGTAAAGGAAAACAGTTTTTCTGATTATGGGGGTGCCTCAATGGCGCAGTCTATTAAGCGGCCGACTCTTGGTTTGGACTGAGGTCGATACCACAAGGTTTTGGGATTGAGCCCCATGTCAGGAGGCTCCCCACTCAGCATGAACTCTGCTTGAGACTCTCTCTTCCTCTGCCCCTCCCCCCACTTGCACACTTCTCTAAAATAAATCTTAAAAAATATTTCTGATTATGAAAATGATACACATTCATTGTAGAAGTTCTGGGAAAAAAATATGAAGAAAATAGAAATCACATTTAGTAGAGAAATCCACCAGTAACATTTTGATATGGAGTATTTTCACAGAGTGTTTTTTCCTATTCACATGTGTACACATTCTGAACAACATAGATATTCTATACTTTACTTCGCATTAAGCATTAATTCCATTAAGAATTCCTCAAACACCTTTTTAAATTTTCATTTATCTACTGGACTTTGAAATTATTTCCACATTTTTCACCACTATAAATAACGCTAAGATGAACATCTTGTAATTTAGTATTCAGTTGTAGAATCTGATTATAGAACTGCTTTTGTGAATAGGAATTTAAGACAGAGTCCTATGTAAAGTTGATCTAGTTTGCTTGACTTAATGCTAAATTCTTGAGACCACATCTAAACAAATATTTTAAAAGTTTTTTTACTTCTTTTTGACCTCCTACATGTTAAGTCCCTGTCCAAAAACCAGCTCTTTATAACAGCAATCTGGTATTTCTTTTTTTAAAGATTTTATTTATTTATTTGGCAGAAGAGAGAGCACAAGCAGGGGGAGCTGCAGGCAGAGGGAGAGGGAGAGGCAGGCTCCCTGAGGAGCAAGGAGCCCAATGCAGGGGCTCAATCCCAGGACCCTGGGATCATGACCAGAGCGAAAGGCAGCAGCTTAACCAAATGAGCCACCCAGTGTCCCCAGAAATCTGGTATTTCTAATATGTCCTCTTTTTAGCTGCTCTGCTCCAAAAAACTACTCAGATTCCAAAAAGCCATTCACCAGTGCTCAGATTGAGAACCTGGTTATTTTGCCTTCAGCAAAAGGAATTTGTGGCCACTCTGAATTAAAGATGGATTTGAGGGTGGAAAGTGGACAGAGGGAAAATAAATAAATACGTAAAGCGTACTGGGCTTTCCTCCCACCCCACCTGCACGTTATTGACAATATAATTGCAATTAACAGAGAAGAGCCTTAGGTGGAGCCAGAGAGGCTTCTGGAGAAACCCCTTCTGCATTCGGGCAGGCCCCGTCTCCCGGATTCCCCACAGCCGCTGGCTAGCCTCACGGCAGGAGGCGTCCAGAGCAAGCCAGCCAAGAACAGAGCACGCCAGGGAGCACCTCCTCTCAAAGAAAAGAAGAAAGGCCTCCTTATCGTGGTTTGTGGAATTGGGGAAATTCCACAGCCAGAGCTCCCAGTCGAGTTTTACCAGAGGGTTTGCAAAGCAGCCTCCCAAGAGAGGAGCTCCCTGGGAGAAGTAACGTTATCCCCATTTCTCATCTGGTCACTTAATGGCACTTACATTGTTACCCCTCTGCTGGGCATTTCTTATCTTCCTAACTGGATTTGGAGCTGCTGGAGAGTCCCCAGGGTCTTCCAAGTCTTGTGGAACAAACCCTCGGACCCAGCCCGAAGCAATAAAATTAGAAGTTGTTCGGTAATTATTTGCACAAGGGAACCAACACACAGCATCTTGGAGCAGATGAGCCTTTAGGTCCTTCTCGATCAGTCTCTTTTCGATGGGGAACTAGGCAAAGCAACCCAGGGGAAAGAGGACCAGGAAAGGGCAGTTTACCAACGACCTTATTTCCCTGGGCTGGCCCTGAAGAAAGCTAACCGAGTCCAATTCTGACTCCTGTCCCTCAGTTAATCCAACTGTTAATAACCTTCAATTAACTGAGCTCCTCCCCCACTTCCTCAATTTTTAGGAAAAAAAAATTATAAGAAAACAATAGGGATTTTTATTTTTTAAAAAACAAGTAAAACTACTTCCTCAATGTTGGCCGTGGGCTAGGTAAAAATCCAACTCCGTCTCCTCAACCTTCTCTGTCAATGTTTCCAGAAATATGTTCCAAGAAAACTGCTTGCAGATGCTCTGAGAAAAGGTTTCCATTGACAAGAATCTAGGATTCTTCCCTTCTAGATATTCACAATGAACATGAGAGTTACAAGGGTTCTGAGGAGTCACTCAATAAAGAAGCCTCTACCTTCTTGGCCCGTGTGTCTCAGATTTCCCCGAGCACAGAATTCTGAGGAACAGCTGGCAAAAATTTGTGGAATGCACTTGCAGACACGCTACCGTCCACCGTCCACCGTGTGGCATGACAGTACACACTTGGGTTTACGCTGGGGGCGGGGAGAGTTGATCATCGATTATTCAAGGAGTATCTCCAATAGAGTCTACTTGCTAAATTATTTTTCAAAACAGTTGTTGAATCAAAGATATTTTTTTAAAGATTTATTTATTTATTTGAGAGAGAGAGCACGCAGAT
This sequence comes from Ailuropoda melanoleuca, assembly GCF_002007445.2. NCBI lineage: Eukaryota > Metazoa > Chordata > Mammalia > Carnivora > Ursidae > Ailuropoda > Ailuropoda melanoleuca. The sequence continues at coordinate 56,088,213 of NC_048219.1, read as the reverse complement.
GAATGAGAACACGAGGGGGGAAAGGACAGAGGGAGAAGGAGAAGCAGGCCCCTCTCTGAGCAGGGACCCAAGACCCTGGGATCATGACCTGAGCCGAAGGCAGACGCTTAACCGACTGAGCCACCTGGGTGGCCCCCCCACCTTTCTAATCAAAGATATTTTTAAGAGAAATGCAAATTAATACTCCTAAGGGATACTATTTCTCCCTAAGTAGGTTAGAAAAATGACATGTGACAACACATTCTGGTAAGGATACGGAGACACAGCATTCTCATACGATGCAAGTAAGAAGGCGAAATGATCTAAATCTATGGAGAACAATTTGGCAAAAACTACAGAAATTACAAATATATTTGTTGACCCAGCAATCTCACTTCTGGGAATTTATCCTGTAGGTATGTGTACCAAATGATATATGTAAAAAAGTCATTTATTGAAACACTATTATAGCAAAATACTGGAATGAATTCAAGTGACATAGGGGACTGGTTAAACAACTATGGTTTATCCGCACGATGGAATAGTATTCAGTGCCAAAAGTAAGGAAAAAAAAAATTCCCTGGATGGATATGGAAAGATAACCAGCATATATTATAAAGTGAAAGAAGGAAATTGCAGAAGGTGTGTATACTGTGCTACTGTTTACTTTTTGTGTAAGAAAGGGGGTGATAAGAAAATATATTCACCAGACAATGGAATATTGTTCAGCACTAAAAAGAAATGAGCTATCAAGCCATGAAAACATGGAAAAAACTTAAGTGCATAAATGAAGGAAACCAAGTTGAAAAGGCTACATACTGTATGATTCCATCTGTATGACCTGGCAAAGATTAAACCATGGGGCACCTGGGGGCAGGGAGTCTGCTTCTCCCTCTTCTTCTGACCCTCCTCCCCGCTCATGCACGCATTCTCTCCTTCTTTCTCCCAAATAAATACAATCTTAAAAAAAAAAAAAAGTAAACCTATGAAGACTGTAAGAAGATAGGTGGTTGCCAGGAGTTGGAGTGAGTGGGAGGGATGCATAGGTGGAACACAGAGGAATTTTAGGGCAGTGAAAATACTCTGTATGGTACTATGATGTTGGATACATGTTATCCGTTTGTCCAAAGCCGTAGAATGTGCAACAGCGAGAGTGAGCTGTAATGTAAACTATGGAGTCTGGGCGATTATGTTGTGTCCGTGTAGCTTCATCAGTTGTAATAAATGTACGACTCTGGGGGGAGGACATCGATCATGGGGAGGGCTGTGGGTGTGTGGGGGCAGGAGGTAAACGGGAAAAATCTGTACCTTCTCTCAATTTTGCTTTGACCTTAAACCTGCTCTAAAAAAAGCCTTTTGAAAATATGTAGAGTCGTGTTTGTTCGTGTTTGTATCAGGTAATACTGCAACTACACAGAAGAGACCAATGAAAGCAGTCACCTGTAAGAGGACAGGGGGAGTTTGGTATAAATTGCGACAATGTCAAACTTTACCTAAGCCCTGTGCTCCAGACAACCGTGAAGCCTAAGACATCCCCCAACCCTTCTGTGTACTAGGAAATAGCAAAGGAACCCCCTCCTATCTGAAATAAGTCCCATCTTCATAAGACTCCCATAAGACTCCTTTGGCTGGCTCCCTTGTTGACCCGCTCCTTCCCTCTCTTTAAGACACCCCTCATTAATGAATGCTCTCCCTATTATAACAGCCAGAATAAAATTACCTCCCTCTTTCATTGTCGAGTGCATTTTCACAACAAGCATGGGGACAGAGGTTGAAGACTTCTTGGGGTTAACCTTTATATATCATTTTGATGTTCAAACCATGTGATTGCCTGGCCCACTTAAAAATTTTTAATTTAATTTAAAATACCAAACAAGCCAAAGATACTTTTGACAAACTAGGGGCTACCTTGAAAGTGCCATTAACTAGACTACCTCGGGCCTGGCATCCCAGTTCAGTGCTTCAGGATAGAAGCTTGTCCCACTCTTCAGCTTTCTCTATTGACCGATGAGGTGACCGCTCACAGACCTTTCCAGGCTTTTCCTTCCTCATAAGTACACTTGTAATGAGATAACATGGAGAAGAAGGGAAAAGAGGGAAAAGGCAGGAAGCGGTCCTGTCCTCTCCTGTATATTTTTTTTAACCCATGGCTGATAAAATTTCCTGGTTCGAACCCATAATCTTTCCTCCTACCACAGAAACAAGTCATTTTTCTCTTTTCTTCCTCCACATATGTCCGCCCTTTGGCTCTTCTTTCTCCTTCCGCCTTCACTTTTCTTTAATGTTTTGGAAGCCTGAGCCTACATGTACCTTGTGCATGGCCATTTCCCTGTTCTTGCTGGCTGGACCTTGGATGTGGTGGCCTTGCTTGATGACCAGTCCTAAGAGAGGGCACTGCAGTTTCCTGGAAGGGGCCTGAATCACTGAGTGACCAGGAGGAGCAAAGCTGCCCTGAAGACCCGGACCATTCATACTAAAACTGTTGCACGAGAGAAAAAGAAACTTTTTTTAATAAAGCCACTGTATGGATTAACTTTATTCAAACCAGCACAGTTTCTTTTCAAGGAAATCGAAAGGGTTGTATTAGATATTCTCTAAGAAGCTTCCCAGTGCTAACTTCNTAATAAAGCCACTGTATGGATTAACTTTATTCAAACCAACACAGTTTCTTTTCAAGGAAATCGAAAGGGTTGTATTAGATATTCTCTAAGAAGCTTCCCAGTGCTAACTTCTGTGAATCAAAGCCTAATTTTGCCACCATAAAGGGTTATAGAGNCTGTGAATCAAAGCCTGATTTTGCCACCATAAAGGGTTATAGAGGCCCTGAACTTAGCCGTGTTCATAGAACGGGTCTTACACAGCTGGAATGCATTTGCTACTCTCTGGCCTAATGGATAAGACCTGGACTTTGGGTTCAGCCTCATAAATCCAGGTCCTGGCCCTGCTCCTTACCACCTGTGACCTTGGGCAAATTGCTTAAGCTGTCTGAGTCTCACTTCCTTATCTATAAAATTCAGATAACATTAGGAGCTGTTTCACAACCTGAGGTAATCCAGGAGAAGTTCTTGACTAATAATAAATGCTCCATAAATTGTAGTTGGTTTTTTTTTTTATTGTTGTTGCTGTTAATGTTATTGTTATCATGAACTTTGTTAAGAATATAAACCTCAACTGTAATAATATTTCCATGGCCAGATCTTATCCAAATTCTGATTATCTGCTTGGTATCATCATTTTAAAGAATTAACGGACAAAAAAAGTATCATAACAGATGAGAATCGTGGTGAAGGGTGAGGTGAGTGGATGTGGTGGAGGCATCCACTCTTTGCTGATGTGTGGTTCTCCTGTTTCATGGGAATAGGGGAGACTGTACTTCCCAGCCTTTTTGCAGTTAACGCAAGACATCATGACTAGTTCTCGTCAAGGGACCGTGAGTCCAAGTGCTGCATATGACATCTGGTGCAAGGGATTTCCGAGCAGATGTGCATTCTCCCTCATCTCTCTCTTCCTGAAGCCACTGGCTGAGCCAATAGCATCGTACAATGATGGAGCCCCCATCGACCTGGGTCCTTGAATGACTATACGGAGCAGGTCCACTTCTCACCCTCAGCCTATGACTAACTCACATTGGACATGTGGAATAAGAAAGAAACCTTGCTGTGTTGACATTGAATATGCTATCACATTACCTATTTTGTTCTAATATAATGAGTCATGACCAAGTTGCCATAATATCTGGACTACTTAAACCTTTGCATTGAAAGGTCAGAGTGCCCACCATCTGCCAACCGTGATGATCCTTGCTGGAAATTTCCATGATTAAAATACCTAAAGGTGATTTAAAACATAGAAATTTATATTATTTCATTAACAAAAGCATGCCAATGAAATTTCCAGGAGTGATTAATATAGAGGTTCTATGATTAGAGCCCCTAATAGTACAGAGAAAAGCTCTTATCATTTTTTGCTGAGTGTATTAAGATGATTTTTTAAAAAAGATTATTTGTTTGACTGAGAGAGAGTGGGGGCTGGGGGGGCAGAGGAGAGAGACAAGAGGACTCCCCACAAAGCACAGAGCTTGATCCCACTACCCTGAGATCACGACCCCCCCCAGAATCAAGAGTTGGCTGCCCAACCAACCAACTGAGCTACCCAGGCACCCCAAGATGGTTTTTTTAATAGTCTTTTTTAAAAAGATTTTATTTATTTATTTGAAAGAGAGAGAGAGAGAGCACAAGCAGGGGGAGTGGCAGGCTTCCCCGCTGAGCAAGGAGCCTGATGTGGGGCTCAATCCCAGGACCCTGGGATCATGACCTGAGCTGAAGGGAGCTGCTTAACCGACTGAGCCACCCAGGCCCCCGCCACCAGGTGATTTTTTAGTGTATATTTATTGCATAGTTGTTAAGAATGCCCTAACTCTAACTGACTCTAAAGTCAGGCTGCCTAGATTTGAATCTTGACTTCACTTCTTATTTTGAGCAAGTTCCTTAATTTCTCTGACCCACAGTTTCCTCTTGTACCTCACTTATACAGTTGTTATAAGGATTAAATGAGTTAATATATATAAAGTTCTTAGAATGTACATGACACATAGTAAGTCTTATGTAAGTGTTAGCTATCATTATACTGATGATTATTTCTAATAATTCTGATGATTTCTGAAATTAGAAATTATGCCATACAATCTTGTCATAAGACTAGACTGATAAGTCATTGGCACAGAATAGAGACCCCAGAAATAGATTCAAAGCAGGACTGCTATCCACTTGGTTTGCATGTTGTCCCTGCAGCAGTAATTTATAGACAGTATCTGTTCTGGCTAATTTGGACTATACCCTTGGTCCCAGCCCATGGAAATTCAGTACATACAAAATGTGGTGCCTACAGGCATCTAGGTCGCTCTGTCGGTTGAGTGTCTGACTCTTGATTTCCGCTCAGGTCATGATCTTGGGGTCCTGGGATCCAGCCCCACAACAGACTCCATTCTCAGCAGGGAGTCTGCTTGGGATTCTCCCTCTCCCTCTGCCCCTCCCCAAATCAAGCTCTCTCTCTCTCTCTCTTAGTGTCTCTCTCTGTCTCTTTAATTTATTAATTAGAGAGAGAGAGGGAGAGAGAACAGGCAGGGAGAGGGGGAGTGGCAGAAGGACAAGGAGACTCCCTGCTGAGTGCAGAGCTGGACCTGGGACTCAATCCCAGGACCCTGAGATCTTGACCTGAGCTGAAGTCAGATGCCTAATTGAGCCACCCAGGCACCGCAATAAATAATTCTTTTTAAAAATGTGGTGCTTTTGGAGCGCCTGGGTGGCCCAGTGGTTAAGCGTCTGCCTTCGGCTCAGGGCGTGATCCCGGCATTATGGGATCAAGCCCCACGTCAGGCTCNACCTGGGTGGCCCAGTGGTTAAGCGTCTGCCTTCGGCTCAGGGCGTGATCCCGGCATTATGGGATCGAGCCCCACGTCAGGCTCCTCCGCTATGAGCCTGCTTCTTCCTCTCCCACTCCCCCTGCTTGTGTTCCCTCTCTCGCTGGCTGTCTCTATCTCTGTCAAATAAATAAATAAAATCTTTAAAAAAAATTTTAAAAAATGTGGTGCTTTGATTCAATGGTTAAAGATGATTTATTCACATATATTGCTGACAAACACCTTGCTAAACATGTGGTAAATAAAGCGAGACAGTTACCTTATATTATATAGACATAAATTTCAGGTAGATTTGAGTTTTAAATGTAAAAAAATAAAAATAAATAACAATGGAAATTTAGCCCTAAATGTTGGGAAGACTTCTAGCAGGATATCCAGAAGCTGTAAAATAAAGATAGATAACTACTCAAATATGGAAAAAAAAAAAAAAAGCATGAAAAAATTGAAATTTTTTTTTAAAAAAATTTTAAAATATAAGAAAATACAGTGTGGAAAAAATACCACAAATTCAATGGACAATGATAGATTGGGCAAACAATTTCCAACATATGCACAAAATGAAGGGTTAAGGGTTAAGCATTTTACTATACAAAAAGTTAAAAAAAAAAAAAAGAGTAACCTAACAGAAAAAGGACAAAGAATGTAAATAGACAATTCATATAAGATCAAATCCAAGATTTGTGTTTGCCACTAAACACAGAAAAAGATGCCAAGATGCCTGCCTCACAAGGAATCAGGGTATTGCAAATTAAAGCAACAACAAGATATCCCTTTACAGGCACCAGATTAGCAAAAAGAAAAAAAAAAAAAAACTAACAGCTACTGCTTTCAGAAATACGTGGAAAGGGTCACTCTCACACAATGTCACTCTCACACATTGTCAGTGAAAGTGTGAATTACTACAGTATTTTAGAAAGCAGAATTAAAAGTATAAAATATAAAGTGTAAAATATATGTAAAATAAGTATAAAATGTGTATATAGATATATGTCTATATCTATATATGTATATAGATATACCCTCTTCCTAGCAATCTCACTCCTAGGAGGAATTTTCCCATTTAAATAAGAGCACCGGTACAAAAGGATATACGTACAAGGATGCATCCTTGCTTGCCATTGGCAAAAAATCTTAAAAATGAGGCATTAGGTAGAAAAATTATGAATTAAATTATGGTTCATCCACACAATGAAAAAATTACACAGTCATCAAAAAGAGTGAGTTTGGGACTATACCAGTTTTCTCGAAGGGATCTCCATGATACCATTTAGATGAGACAGATGAAATGCAGAGAAGTGTCAATTGTACACACGCACACACACACACAGACACAGACATACACACAGCATGTATATATCTGATGATATGAGTATGGGGGAAGAAAAGCACATATCCATAACATATTTTATTTTGATTCCCGAAGATGAAAAAGCAANGATGAAATGCAGAGAAGTGTCAATTGTACACACGCACACACACACACACAGACATACACACAGCATGTATATATCTGATTATATGAGTATGGGGGAAGAAAAGCACATATCCATAACATATTTTATTTTGATTCCCGAAGATGAAAAAGCAATTAACGAAGCAATATTTTTAAAAAATGTTTTGGGGCACCTGGGTGGCTCAGGGGATTGAGCCTCCGACTCCAGGTTTGGGCTCAGGTTATGATCTCAGAGTTGGCGCTGAGTAGGGAGTCAGCTTGAAGATTCTCTCCCTCTACCCCTTCCCTCATGAGCGCTCTCTCTCTCTCTAAAATAAATCTTTTTAAAAAATGTTTTAAGTGCTGTGGTGCCTAGGTGACTTAGTCGGTTGAGTGTCTGCCTTGGGCTAGGGTCGGGATCTCTGGGTCCTGGGATCCGGTCTGAGCTGGGCTCCCTGCTCAGCGGGGAGTCTGCTTCTCCACCTCCCTCTGCCCCTCCCCCCACAAATAAATAAATAAAATCTTTTTAAAAAAGTTTAAATTCCACAATAAGAATAACACACATGACATTCCATTTACATAAATTTGTATGTAGACATAGAGATACGTGAAAGGATGGGCACCAAAATGTTAACTAACAGTGGTTATCTCAGGCAGAGCAATGAGATTTCGGGGCATTTTAATTTTTTTCCTTATATGTTCATATATTTTTTTTACAATTTTCAAAATGATTATTTTATATAATCAGAAAAACATAAAACTTTTCATTGTAGGAACAATAAATGAATGAAGATCTCAACAAACTTTTAGGTAAGTAGGTATTAATTTTGGGAGGAACTTAAAATGTCGTCATTTTACCTAGACTTAGCTAATATTGAGTAATTCATAGTTTATTTAAATTTGAATTAAAAAGTAAATTTGACTTAAAACAATAAAAATATGTAAGTACCTTCTAAAGATTTTTTTCTAGCTTTCTACCTTAAATAATAAAATGTAGCAAAAACCTCAGTTCACTTAGCTTGAGATTTTGTTATTGGGAGAGAAACTGTTCGCTGTAATTCAAAAGAATAACATTAGTTAAAAGATGTATTTTCTTTTCATGCTTTCAGTACAATCTTTCTTCAACGGCCCACATCCTTATGTCGTCATATTTACCTCCTATTGGAGACCTGCTACTTAGTGGTTTTATTTTCCTGCCCTGGTTCTTTAAATTTGATTGTATTTTGTGGTTAACCAAATTACTGCAACAAACTTACTGCTTAGCACTTTGTTATGACCTCAACACAAAGAAGTCATAGTATTTTCAGTTATTATCTTGTGAGTCCATTCATATATATGTATAACTTCTTTTAAACAAGTCAAAAGCCATTTATAAAAGTTAAATCATAACCCTGAAAAGAACTCTACCCCTTATGCAAAAGTGACATAATAGGGAAAAGACAGTCAACAGTGAAAGCACTCTCAGAACAAACCCGTGAGTGGTTAGATGCAGTGAGATAGGGCACTGTTTCAAATAGCTCAACTAGACACGTATACCACATTTTTTTCTTTTCTGGCTCCCTTGGGCTTCTACATTCCAGCCCTCTTACCATTGTCTACCCACTCAATCTTTCCTTTCTTTAAAAAGTCTTCATGGTTTCTTGAATATTATGTTCTAGTAACTTCTTTCACAAGGAGAGGCTTATTGGTATCTGGTTTTAATAAATGTATTCTCTCTTCAGTGACCATGGTTTTGAAAAGACCCAGCAGAATTTCTGGAACATTCTCTGGTCCTTGAGAGGGACATAGGAGTATGGAACCCTGGTCAGGTCAGTGCTGGACCGCTCTATTCCTACTCCGGTGGGAAGCCTCACTTTACCATGTAGGGCAGTCCCTTTCTCCCTGACCTACCCCCATTCATATTTATTTCATATGAGAAAACTCATACTAAAATAAAAAAATGAGATCTGCAATACTTAGACAATAGGGAAGTTGTGAAACTTCAACCATGTTTTTAGGGCACTTTCCAACCCTTTGCTGAAAGAGCTGCAGAAAAGCAGTGTTAGTCTTGTTTCTGTGGCTATTGTGACTCATTGGCTTCAGTGATGCAACAGGTAAACAACACGCAAGATAAGGTCGAGGTTTGCCTGTGACTTAAAGAAGCAAGGAATTGTCATCTCTCGCTCCTTCACAAAAGTCCTGTCCCAGGGCTCTCTGTAAGGACTGGGTATCAACACTTTCTCAAATCAGAAAGTCTGTTCTGATGTTTTGGAACATTCCAGCTGCTCCCTGTAGTTTCCTTATTGACATGGGCTATCAGGCTTTCCCAGAGGGTCTTATCTGCAAGCCGCAGCAGTGGTTGAGGGAGCTGCCGAACAGGTTCAGTGGGATTGCACAGCTGCCTGGGAGCTGGAGGCCAGGCTGGGTGAGCTCCCTGCTTTCTCCTTCCAAGGCCTGCAGGCTTTGACCTGTAAATAGGCGCCTAAACAGGGTCTAATCTGTCACACAAATATGCCCTCGCCAAAGTGGTCATGCCCCTTATTACCTGGCTTAGCAACAATCCCAAGACATATTTAGAGAAGGGCTTGCATAAATTGCTATACTTGAAGCTATGCCTGGTATTTCTATAAAATCCTCAAGAGATAGTATAATGAATCCAATTTTATTTATAGCAGCCAATGGGAACAAGTCCCTTCCTATGACCCCAGCTCTTAGGAGCAGCCCTAAAATAACAAACCAACACTGTGCCCTCGATGGATGTCCTTTAAGCAGAGCTCACGTATTCTGTTCTTGGGGATTGTGTTTTACTCACTCGAGATGGTTTTTTTTACTAACTCTGCCCACCATGATAGGATCTTAATGCTTAGATTAAAAAACATATTTTAGTTTTTAGGGTTGGTTTTTTTTTTCTTTTGATAATTCAGAGAACTGTTTTTAATTTGTGAGAAAAATGCTCTAAAATTGGAATGATCGTTGATATTCATGGTTGGAAAGTCAACTCTCATGACCCTAAGATCACGACATGAGCCAAAACCAACAGTTGGACACTTAACTGAGTGCGCCGCCCAGGAAAAGCCAGTCTTTTTGAAGATAGTATTTAGAGGTTTTTATTCAAGTTGGAAGACTTTACATTTGCTCTCATTATTAGCTTCGTGATAGAGGGAGGTGGCAAATACTATCAGGTTTTCAGATTTTAAAAAAGTTGTTACAATTTTTAAAATTTTTATTATTTTTTTTATTAAGTAATCTCTGTAACCAATGTAGGCCTGAATTCATGACCCCAGGATCAAGAGAGTGGCATGTTCTATGGACTGAGCCAGCCAGATGCCCTAAAAAGTTGCTACAATTTTAACATTAAATGAACAACTTTGAAGCAGTTTATTTTATAACAACCTGAATCAATAGATACCCTGTTTATTTATCCAGCAACAAGTAACTACAAGATTTACAAAAGACACCACATTATGGACACTATAGATTTCTTAGAGTGGTGTCCCAATTTTAGAAATCCTTTTTTTCTCTGTCTCAGTCTGATTGATTTTTATTTTTTTTAACTGTTCTTTTTTTTTTTTTAAGTTTTTATTCATTTAAGTAATCTCTACACCCAACGTGGGGCTCAAACTCATGACACCGAGATCAAGAGTTGCATGCCCTTCTGACTGAGCCAGCCAGACGCTCCCTGATTTATGTTTCTATGTGAAGACCACTGCCTTTTGCCTCAATCCTTTTCCATTTTTCCTTCCTTTCATTGATACATACATCCACCAACTATTGAGCTGAAGAAGTATTTGAGCTGAAACTTGAAGAATAATTTGAGTTCTAAGCTTGGTCCCTGTCCCCCATGGATCTTACATCTTGGAGGGATAGAAAGTAAACGAGTAAAATACATCAGTAAATAATGATAATTAGAGTCTGTGATATCTGTTATGTCCGGACACATTTGAGCGGAGACCTGAAGGACTGAGCATGAGCCATGCACTCGCTGCAAAGAGGAATTCTTGTGCAAAGTCTGGTGAGGAAGTGCTTTGCAGGTGTGAGAAACAGAAAGGTGACCAGCAGGGATGGAGGGTGAGTGGGAGAGCAGCGCTGTGAGATGAAGATGGAAAGGCAAGCCCAAGCCACATCATGCAGGCCGCTGGAGGCTGAGGAAAGAAGTTTGGAATGTATTCTATGAGCAATAAGCAGTAAGACCTTGAAGGGCTCAAGCAGGGGAGAGTCAGGTGAATATGGATGGAAGAAGTGTTCAGGGTCAAGGGATAGTCACACTATCTGCAGATATGAAAAAAGTGTGGTAAGATTGTTAAAATTCAGGAAAGAGCCCCACATTTCTTGTAGGGAAATGAATATGATGACTAAAGCAGTTTTCTGCACCAACACTCTGTCATTCGTCAAATATGAAAAGCCTCTTAAGTTCAAAGCCCTGGAACGTTGCACTCTGCCAATGAAACCAATCCCGTATTTTTGAAATTGATTTATCGTGCGCAGAGAACATATTAAACGAACCAAGAGACCAACTTTGATCCATTGCTTATCTTTCAAACGAGAACAGTAGGCAATCAGAAGTTATTAGTGATCCTTCTACTTTTTATTGGTTCAGTAATGTCTGCATCTCTAAAGGGTGCAGGAGATAATTTACGGTGAAAGTGTCCTTTTCTGTGTGTCAAAATTGCATTACCAAGATGGAATTTTATATTTCTAGGACATTTAAGTGCTCAGAGAGAAATCCATTACATTTTTCTAAAAACCTTCCATTTATTTATGAGTTCGATTTCAGCCTTGTGCTTACTTACTCGTCACGCTGATGCTGATGAACACCGGTCTGCATCTTCCCAGAGGGAGATGTCTAGTGGGTTCTTCAGCGATTGCCTTTTTAGTTATAGCCCATCGTCCTAATTCCTCTTTGCCTTTCTGTCTTGGCCTATAACTGACTCATTCACCCATTTTCTCAGATCTTTTAGCATACTAACAACCCTGTATTTCTCCAAGAGCAGCTTTGGAATGTTTACAAAGAGAATTAGTTTATAGTTTGGCTCATTCTTTTGTTAACATAATGCTATGGAATGAAATCTTTGCTTCCCTTCAGCCTTGACAGGTCTTGGCAGTAACTGTTACTTACTTCGTTGTGATTTCCATTTGGGGGAAAAGCATTCACTTTTCTTTTCATACACAGCCTTGCCTCAGACATTCCTCTCGCCAGGATGGTACGCCTCTTCTTCTTTTTTGCCCGGGAGCGAACCCTGTATTCTTCTTGAAGCCGACCTTATGCTGTTCTCAAGCACATTCTTTACTTTCCCACCTCTATGCCTTTCCTCATGCACTAGTAGGGATGCCTTTCTCCTCATTTCTGTGGGCCGGCAAATGCTTCCCTCCTCCTTCACCAAGCCTTTTCAGAATGCTTTAATCAAAAATCCTTGTTTGATTTCTCTTTGGACATTTTTCCCAAGACCATGCAATGACTGTTCAGATTTCCTGAAGACAACAACTAAAAGCCAAGAAATCATTTGATAAATAGTTAAGCAGTGATTAGAGGGGGGGGACATGTGACACATAGCCACATACATACATAGTCTGACACAGTCAATCTGCCACCAAGGTGTCAGACAGTTCCCCCCTGGACAGCGGTCATCCTGAGCACTTAGAGCGGACTAGCTCGATAGACTCCCAGCAGTTAGTAACCAGGTCAGCCCTGCTGAGAGGAAAACGTCCACTTCATCCTACCAGGTAATCTCAAGGAAGGAAGGAGGAGCAACAAAAACAGCATATATCAAGGTAAATGTAACAGACTAATCTTTTCCTCTTAAGGTTTTCAAAATATATTTGATGGTTGAAAGTAGAAATTACAACATTTTCTGAGGGAGTTTCAAGGTGGATATAAGAGGTAAGACAATTACAATATAACAAGACAGAGCAAGAGGACCTACGTGTTGGTAGATTTCTACATTCCACTTGAAGTGGTAAAACACTCATTGTAAGTGGACTGTGAAAAGGAAGCATGAATATAGTTTTTCTAGAGAAACTAACAACAAAAGAACTATACAAACACATAGAGTTAAAATCACCATACAGAAGTTAAAATGGAATACTAAAATGTGCTCAGAAACCTGAAATAGAGGAGAAAATGGAAAACAGAGTAACAGTGGGAACACACAGAAAAATAACCAAATGGTAGAACTAAATCCAAACATGTAAGAAATTTTGTTAGATGTAAACGGAGTGTACCCCTTAAATTTCTTTTTTTTTTGAATCCCCTAAATTTCCTTCTGGTATTATTTTTCTTCTGCCTGAATAACTTCTGCACGAGAGAAAGAGAGAGAGAGAGAGAGAGAGAGCGTGTGTGCGAGTGCTCGAGCCGGGGGAGGGGGGACAGAGGCAGAGGGAGAAAGAGAATCCCAAGTAGGCTCCACACCCCACTGAATCCAATCTGAACCGCTCTAAGGGTCAGGCATTCAACCAACTGAGCCACCCAAGGAGCTCTCTGAACAACTTCCTTTAAAAATTATTTTTGAGCTGGTCTACTGGCAATTAATTCTCTTAGTTTTCCTTCATCTGAAAATGTTTTTATTTCACCTTTATTCTTGAAGGACACCCAGGTGGATACATATTCTGAGTTAATAGTCTTTCAACACCTGAAAAATGCCATACCACTTTCTTCTGACCTCCATGGCTCTGATGACAAATCTGCAGTCATGTGAATAATTGTCCAGCTAAAGGTAATACATCATTTTCCTCCGGCTAATTTTAAGGTTTCTTCATAGTTTTCAGTCAGTTGATTATGATGTCTGGGCCTAAATTTCTTTGGCTTTATCCTGTTTAGAGTTAGCTAAATTTCTTAAATGTCTCTGTTTTATCAAATTTGGGAAGTTTCCAGTCATTACATCTTCAAATACTTTTTTCGGCACCACACTCCCCTCCTTCTGGGACTCTGATGATATGAATGTTGGGTTAATGTTATTAACCTACAGAACGCTGAAGCTCTGTTCATTTTTCCAAAAATATTTTTTCTCTGTTCAGATTGGAAATTTTCTATTGACATGTCTTCATGTCCATTGATTCTTTTTCTGTTATCTCTATTCTTTGGATCCCATTCAATGATATTTTTTGTTTGGTCACTGTCTTTTTCTATTCTGATATTTCCATTTGACTTCTTTACTGAGACTTTGTATTTTTCCCTTTGTTTAAAGAGTGCTTGCAATTGTTTGCTGAAGCATTTATATACCAGCTGTTTTAAAGTTTTTGTCCAGTAATTCCAACATCTGTGTCACTCTGGTACTGATGGCTATTCATTGTCTTTTTCCATGCAAACTAAGATTTTCCTGGTTCCTTGTATCCTAAGTAGTTTTGAATTATACTATCCTGGACCTATTGAATATTATGTCAAATTCTAGTTCTAAATGGTTGTTTAAACTCAATAAAGAATGTTGAGTTTTTGGGGCACCTGGGTAGCTCAGTTGGTTAAGCGTCTGCCTCAGGTCATGATCTGACAGTCCTGGGATTGGGTCCCACATTGTTCTCCTTGCTCAGCGAGGAGACTTCTTCTCCCTCTACCCTCCCCTTCTCGTAATCTCTAACTCTCTCTCTCAAATAAATAAAAATCTTTTTAAAAATGTTGATTTTTTGGGGCGCCTGGGTGGCACAGCAGTTGGGCGTGTGCCTTCGGCTCAGGGCGTGATCCCGCCGTTGTGGGATCGAGCCCCACGTCAGGGTCCTCCTCTATGAGCCTGCTTCTCCCTCTCCCACTCCCCCTGCTTGTGTTCTCTCTCTCGCTGGCTGTCTCTATCTCTGTCAAATAAATAAATAAAAAATCTTTTTAAAAAAATGTTGATTTTTTAAAAGATTTACTTATTTTGGAGAGAGAGAGTGTGTGTGCATGCATGCTGAGGGGCAGAGAGAGAGGGAGAAGGAGAGAAGACGACTCCCCTCTGAGTGCAGAACTGATGCGGGGCTTGATGACCCATGAAATCATGATCTGAGCTGAAATCAAGAGACACTTAACCAACTGAGCCACACAGGCGCCCCAATATTTTTTTTTTTTTTTTTAAACAATCGGTCTGGCTAGGTTAAGGGTGCAGGTTTCAGCCCACCTTATGTGGGCTGTGGTGCCAAGATCAGCTCAGCTCTTCTAGCCTTCCAGCACAGTTCAGATCTGTCCCACATATGGGTTGTCTCACGGTCACTTTGGGATCTCCGCGGTGGTGTACCCGTTAGTCCAGTTCTCAGTGTCTTCAGTACGCTGATTAAGATCGGATCCACACACGCATGAAGCTCAGTGGTGAGCCCAGCACACTGACAAATTCTGCCTCGATCCACACAGGCTGCTACAGCAGGCATACCGTAGACTGAGAGACTGGGTGCTTATACCACAACGCTTATTTTTCACAGTTTCTTTATCATAGTTCCGGAGCCTGGGAAGTCCAAGATCAAGGCACCAACAGTTTGGTGGCTCCTAAAGAACCATTCCTGGTCCATAGACGGCCACCTTCTGTGTGCCCTCAAGCGGAAGCGGTAAGGGAGACGGCTGCCGTCTCTTTTACAAGGGCACTCATCCCATTCATGTGGGCTCCGGCCTCCCGACCTAATCACTTCTCAAAAGCCCCTCTCCTAACGCCATCATAATGAGGAGTATATTTCAACATGTGAATTGTGCATCTAGTCTATGGCACAGGCTCTCAGGCCCCTTTTATTTCCTGGGCACTGTCCGTTTTGGTCGTCGGGCCCCCAGACTGAGGCTTCAGGGACCTCGCTCTATTGCACACTACCGTTACTGTGCTTGCATTCGGGGCCAAGCACCAAAAGGATGGAGAGAGAGAAACATGCAATGGCCGTCTGGCCCACCCTCTTTGAGGCCTCAGCACCGCCCATTCAGGCAGGTCTTTTAGACCTCTCCGCCACTGCAGCAGGTGTGCTTGGGCGGTGGAGCGCAAGAGAACAGAGGGGGAAAAGTCCTAGGGATTTTGCACGTTCTCTGAGAATTAGGAGTTCCCTTCCACCTGCATGAGAGACTATAGGGCTTCTCCTGAAACTCTCCCTTTTGGGGCCCCAGGGCCATTTCCAAATGTGAAGCTGCATTGCATGCAGGTCAAGGAATCCTGGCCTGGTTTGGTGGTCCTTTGAACTCTGGTCTTCCCGGTCCATTGGCTGCTGTTTAGTTTTCAGAGTCCTTAAAGGGGTGCTGCACGCATTCTGTCCATGTTCTATAACTAAGAGAGAGAGTGAACATTTTATCCACAACCCTAGTTTGACTTTTTGCTTTGCAGCTTTTTTACTGTACTAGTCACAACTGCATTCTAAGGAGAACTATCTAGATCTGTGGGAATATGTTCAGTTTTCATTAATAAATTTTATCTGAGAAAGAATTCTTTTGTTTCTCTCTGTCTGTAGTATGTAGACCAAATAGAACTGTGATTCATGTGTTAAATATGCATTTATTTAATTTACTCCTGGGTAAACAGAGACATAAAACTTATTATACCTTCAGGCAGTCTTGACATATGCATTGAACTTTGCTTAGGAGCTTTGTTCCCTTTTTATTTGAACAATCTTTGGATGTGTAATTATGAGGTTGCCGACTGGTGTGCATAGTTAAAAAAAAAAGTTTTCAGATAAGTGAACTTCTGCATTTAAAGAAAAACATTTTTTTCCCCCAATGTAATTTCACAGAGATCCTGGTAGAAATTACATTCCTTATTGGGTCGTTTAAAATTCTTGTTGTAAAATAACTTTTTATTTTTTCCCTCCTCAGACATGTTAGATCAAATACACTAGCAAGTACCATGTCGATGTTTATAATAAGACACCACGCTCTGAGATAATTGTTCTGCATGACCAGAATATTATTTTAATACTTCTAATGAGGTTGTTGAAATACTGAAAAGCATGGTTTCCCAGCAGTAACTATCCTTCACGTGAAAACGTGGATATGTATGTTTGGGTGTGGGAAAGTAGATACAGGAGTTCCTTTTCTTAGTTATCTTCGCTTTTCTATATTTTCCAAGTTATTTATGAGTTTAAAGAAAGAATCACTGTCATCAGATTTAAAAAATGCTTTTAAAAGTGAAAGGACTTGGGTGGCTCAGTCGTTTAAGCCTCCGACTCTTGGTTTCGGCTCAGGGCATGATCTCAAGGTTGTGGGATCAAGCCTCGTGTCTGGCTCCACACTCAGCATGGAGTCTGCTTGTCCTCCCTCTGCTCTCCCCCACACCCTGCTCTTAGGTGCTCTTTCTCTCTCCCCCCTCAAATAAATAAATAAATAAACAAACAAACAAATAAACAAATAAATAAAATCTTTAAAAAAAATTAAAGTGAAGAGATCTGTATTAGCAATTTGGAAGACTGAGCTTAGATCGTCCCCAGGCCTGAGTCACCATGATTCAATGGCTTCCTCCCTCTGGGTCTCAGCTACTCATCTGAATGTGGTTATAACCCTCTCTGTTCTCTCTTCTCCTAAGACTTTTGGTGAGCATCAGACTAGGAGGTAAAGTAAAAGCACCTCACTGTTCATAAAACCCATGAGGCTCATGCTGATACTGAGACTGTAATGATGAAAAATAAAGCAAGAAAAGGGAGTTTCATCATCACCATAGACATTGGCCCATTGGGTCATGGGGCTGACAACAGATTATTTAAAATAATGGTCTGAAGCTTCCTGTCCTTCTGGAATGTTTGTGTCGTATTCCCTGAAGGTGAGAGGTCAAAAGCTGGCAACTAGTACATGTATTTGGGTGGCCCACCCAGAGTTAGCCTCCATAGTATTTTTTAAAATGTGAAACTCACTTTCATAGTCAACGGGGTTAAAAGAAAGACGGGGAGACAAGGATGAGGTAGTGGCTCTTTGTCATTCTTCATTCCTTGAGCTGAGAAAGCAGTTGTTGCCTCTTACTGGTCAGGCATGGTTCTTTGTTGCTATACCCGGACTGGTCCACTCATTGCCAGGACCTGCCTAATCCCGGTGGGCTCTGAGTTTGGATCCTGCTGTTGATGTGTGATGTCAAGTTGTCTCTACATGAGGCTCTTTTTTTTTTTTTAAGATTTTATTTATTTATTTGAGAGAGACAGAATGAGAGATAGCATGAGCAAGTGGAGTTGCAGAGGGAGAGGGAGAAACAGGCTCCCTGCCAAGCAAGGAGCCTGATGCGGGACTCCATCCCAGGACCCTGGGATCATGACCTGAACCAGAGGCAGAGGCTTAACCAACTGAGCAACCCAGGCGCCCCAAAACTCTTTCATTCTAAAAGAACCTACTTGTTTTAGCTGCTCACGCTGCTGTGACAAAATACAATAGGCTAGGTGATTTAACCAACAGAGATTAATTTTCCTACAATTCTTGAGGCTGCAAGTCCGAGTTCAGGGTGCCAGAATGGTCAGTTTCTGGAAGGGTTCTCTCCTTGGCTTGTGGAGGACTGCCTGCTCATTGTGTGCTCATCCTATAGACTGGATGTTTGCCCCTAATTCATATGTTAAATCTTAATGCCCAGGGTATTTAGATGGTATTTGGAGGTGGGGCCTCGGGAAGGTGATTAGATCCTGAAGGTGGAATGGAATTAGCGCTCTTACAAAAGAGACTCCAGAGAGCTTCCTTGCCCCTTCCAGCATGTGAGGACATAGAGAAAAGCCAGCCCTATAGGAGCCAGCAAGTGGGCTCTCACCAGACACCAAATCTGTTGGTGCCTTAATCTTGGACTCCCCAGCCTCTAGAACGGGGAGAAATAAATGTGCGTTGTTTATAAGCTGCCCAGTCTATGGTGTTTCTGTGACAGCAGCCCAAATGGACTAAGACAGCTCACATGGACTTTCCTTGGTCTGTCTGCCAGACAGGAATCAAGCTGTCTGTTGTCTCTTCTAATACAGACACAAAACTCATCAGACCAGGGCCCCTCCCTCGCAACCTAATTACCTTCCAAAGGCCCTACCTCCAGATACCACCACATTGAGGGGCCAACATATAAAATTTGGGAAGACACAACTCTTCAGTCCATGACACCCCCTGAAATCTTGGGATCCACCATTTCTACAGGGAATGGACATTTCTGTCCTTGCATATCCTGTGCTCCCCTTTCTTGTATGTGTCATAACTGATATGTTACCACAATTTCAATTAGAAACTGAAAAAAAATTGAGATTTTTCTTAAAAAAACCATGTAGGTATTAATAGTGACATGTGCTGTTATGAAAATCAGCTTGGGAGAAAAATAACTGGTTTTATACAATAAAAAGAACCTAGCATACTTTCTGGATTACCTGAAACAGTTAATAAAATAAGTGCTTACCTGAAGTTTCCTCTTTACATACAACTGAATAATCAGAAGATGATTTTTAATCAGGAGAGACATTATTAGGCAATTTCCGATTTGTTTTTCCCCCAA
Organism: Ailuropoda melanoleuca; assembly: GCF_002007445.2. Taxonomy (NCBI): domain Eukaryota; kingdom Metazoa; phylum Chordata; class Mammalia; order Carnivora; family Ursidae; genus Ailuropoda; species Ailuropoda melanoleuca. The sequence continues at coordinate 56,069,045 of NC_048219.1, read as the reverse complement.
ATTGGTTCCCTGCTATTCCAAAAGTTTAAGTAATATGTAGCTCCTTACTTTGTGCCTTAGAGAAAATCCTCTAGTAAAAGAATACAAAAGGCTAAATATGTGTTTACTTGCTTATCTCTTTTGGAGTAATTATGGTTTTTCTTAGTAGCTTCTTGCCTTTAAGTAATGCTCTTCCGTTTTGTTTACACGAAAGAACTATGAGTTTCCAGTAGGAGATGAAAGGAAGTTATTTCTAAACACTGAAAACGTTTTTGTTTTTGTTTTCTTGGTGGTAGTGAGAGCCTAAGGTGGTTTATTTAATTTTTAAGTCTGGATTTGAACCCATTTGGTAACTGATAGAGAAAAGTACACTTTAAGTAAGAAAGTTTTTATTCATATTTATTTGTTGAACATGTAGAATTGAAAGCTCTATTGAAAAACTAGGATTCAGTACGTGAAAACATTTCTGACGGCGAACACCCAATGAAACGCATTTCAAGCTATTCTTATTTGCATCTACGATCTTCTCTTAATGTTTCCCTTTAAACATTTTCTTTTGAACGGACATTTTCCATGAATATTAGCTGGGAGTATAGTTAAACTTAAAAGGGCAGGGAAATACTGCTCCTTTGTTTAAAGAACAGAGATAGAATTTGATTTTACCATAAAATGCGCCATTTTACGTGTGCACATCCGTGGTTTCTAATATATTTACAAGGTTGTGCAAACATTACTGCCATCTAATTCAAGAACATTCTCATCATCCTAACAAGAAACTCACACTCTTTAGCAATCATTCCTCATTCCCCCTTTCTCCCAGCCCCTGGCAACCACTAATCTACTTTCTGTCTCTATTGATTTGCTTATTCTGGACGGTTCATAGAAATGGAAACTACAATATGTGGTCTTTTGTGGCTGACTTCTTTCACTTGGCATAATGTATTCAAGGTTCATCTATGTTACCTTTTTCATCCTCTTAAAGATACCTCATGGAACAATAGCAATCAGTTTTCCCATGAAGGAGATGGAAACATACGTTAACTTGCTCTTGGGCATGAAAATCACATAATCACTCAACGAATATATATAAATATATATGGAACATCTCCACATGCCAGAAATATTTTACAAAGTGGGGTTGTGGCATTTAGGGGTGGTGGTGGTGGTGTCACATAAATCAATAGATAGCTAATGTAATATTAGATAGAAATAAGTACAATGAAGAAAAATAAAGCAAAATGAATGGATAGGAAGCATCAGGGGTATTGTTTTAGGTAAAGTGGTCAGGAAAGGGCCCTCTGAGCAGGTCACATTTGAGGTGAGACTTGAATGGAGGGAGGAAGTCACACAGAAGGGACAGCAAATGCAAAGGCTCAGAGACAGGAGTGTGTCTGGTGTATTGGAGGAACAAGGAAGGCAGTGTGACCGGAGGGCAATGAGAGGAGGAAGGTGAGCAGCTAAGTAGGAGGGCGGAGAGGGGACCTCGGGTAGGCACGGGCACAGCAGCTCCTCTGTCATAAGGGGACCTGAGGTGGAATATCCGAGTGCGAATGATGGCAGCTGGAAGATCTGGTGGTGGGAGGATGAGGCAGTTCTCTCTTGAATGTTTCTGTTACTTCAGTGTCACAAAAAAGGAAAGTGGTAGCTGACAGTGAGGAGGGGATAGTGGTGTCAAAAAGTTGAGAAAGAGAGAGAATGAATGGACTAAGAATATTTAGTGGGGTCATTTGGCAGCACTGAGGGACCCCTGGAAGGTTGTAATGTGTTTTTCTCCAGCCACTCAAGTCATCCAAGTGTCAGCATGAAGTTTGTGGGAAAGTTAGTTGTCACCAGGGTTGAAGTTTCACCAAGTGTGGAGGACAGTGGGAGAGAGGACAAGAGAGTTGAGGATATATGCAAGGAGGTGATGGTACAGGGACCATGCATGCAGTCTAAGCTGGGAGAAGAAAGGACAGAACCTGAGGAGTGATTGACTGGAGGGATGGTGGGATCAAAATATTGTTGGAGACTGAGTGCTGGAGGGAGTGAGCTAGGAAATAGGAGGTGGCATCTGGAGAGTTTGCAGATATTGCTTATGACAGACTCTACTGTATGACTCAGACTGGGTGGCTGAGGTGGGTGGAGGACAAGATTATTAGAAAAGTTAAAAAAAATAGGTCAGGTTATTGGGTCCTGTTTGTAAATAACAAAATCACCAATAATGATGACAAGAAAAATGGCAGAGAGATAGTGAGGCGGGTGCTAGAATGAAGGAAGGGGAAGCTGGCAGATGATGACAAAAAGCAGAGGCAGCAGGTGGTATAGTTTAATGCCATCTGTTTCAAGAGAGATGTGGATTTTCAGGAAGAAGGAGGATAATGATCTGGAATTGACAACGATGAACAAGAGCTTGCTCACCACGATCAGTGGTTTTTGAGTATATGACTGATCAGCATTAGGATGTGAACTAGTTCTATCTGATTTCAAATAATTTCTATAACCACTTCAGATTTGGATTAGAATGACAGTCCTTAGACCTAGATTTCAATATTCTCTTGCTATCTCTGCAGTGTAAACCACTTGGCCACCCTCAAAATTATGTTGCTTTACATAGTTGCCAAGATCCATTTTGAAAGTTGGATTCCTATTTTTTAAAAAAGTCCCTATCGTGCAATTGGTTAGTAGGTTGCAGAAACTAAATGCTCTGGCCTGTACTTTACCATAGTCTGGATTTTATAATTGCATCCCCCTGGTGTTAAATGCTCCTCTGTTCTCTGCAATTCCTGAAAACTGGTAATCAGATCTTGAGGCTGATCAAACTCAGGCTCATTTCTGGTAAAAATACCCCATAGGTGGTGTTATGTACTTGACTAGAGGCCGTGTAAGTTGGGCTGTCTCTCTTGGTGATGTGAGTAGCCACTTGATTCTTGCAGAGCTCTGTTATTAGATCCAGCTTTTCATCAGAATGAAGGATGTCGGTATTTTACCAGTTCTTTTTATTAGATTAATAGCTTTGGGGGGAAAAAAACACAAACTATTTCCCTCCATCAACTGTGAGTTACCCTGAGATACAAATCACTTAGGAGGAACAGGCTATACCCTCTGCTCACTTCTAAAAGAGGCTTATCTGAGAGCCCCTGTGTTTTTAAGGATGCATATATTTTGCCTTTAAAGTATTTAATTGTAGTTTGTCCTACTTTTAAAATTAAACTACCTTTACAGGATGCAGTTGCACATTGTGGCTTAATATTTGCAGTTTAAGGGGAATATATGACAGGATTTAGTTCTAACACCTTTGAAGAGGACTGCACAGAAAAGCATTCAAATCTTCAACAAGCAGCTTTCCAATGATCTGCTGCATTCACAAAAGCTCATAAAATATTAAACTCTTATGAAAGGTGACCAACTAAATAATTTATGAAAACAAAGTTTCAAGTCAGTGCAAGTACAGTTACAGCAAATGGATATTCTATTTTTCTCTACAGGGAAATGTCCCAGGGCTGGAGGCTATAGTGGCTTTGGAATCAGATAGACGAGGTTTGAATTCTCCTTCGCTTATTACGGTGACTTGGAGGAACTTACTCTACAGATCCTAAATATACCATAAGAAAGTGTGAAATCATGCATATTCTAAAACATTATACATTTCTAAAACATTAGAAAATACATATGTTTTGGCAAAAGCCTCCTTTTTATTCCTTTGGTTCAAGGTAGGGGATGAGGTAAGGAACATGACTAATTGCTAGATGTTGTTAATTATGGAAAAAAATTAACAGTAAAAGATGTTGTATTGAGGACATGCCATCTTTTGTTCTCAGGGCGGTAGCAGCGTGGTCAGTTTTGGGCTGAAACACTTTTTACTCCATGCTGATGTAACAGCATCTGGTCCGCACCACGCAGGTGTGCACCAGTGGATCCCTACAAGACAGCTTAGAGAGGGAACTGGGCAAATGCCAGAGTTAGGTTTGTCTTTGGTTCCACTAAGACTCTAATGGAAGACTGAACAGCAGTGAGACAGAAATGCACTCTAAATTGCTTAGAAAATAACCATAACGTACCTAGACATTTGCTTTGTATTACTGTTAAACTTAGCCCTCTGTCTCAACCTGCCTTGCTTCCCACCCCTTCTCCCAGACTGAGTCAGTACTACTCCATCCCTAGTTTGGCTCCCTGCCTTACTGGAGTCCTATTATCCCATAGTTGTTTCATCTCTTGTGACTGTGCCGACATAGTTGTTAATTCAGAGGGCATCAAAATGATTTCCAAGTCAGTGAGAAACAAGTACAAACACTGGAAAATGTATCCCCACCCCTTAAATTTTCATTCGAATCTGTTGATTAGAATTATATGAAAATTGAGATAACTGAGGGAATGGGGTAAAACTGTTAAAACACAAAAAGGATTTTACAAAGTATTACTTCTGTTCATATCTTTTCACAGTCTTATTATATGTGTAATGTAAATTCTGTGGGTACTGTCTTTGTAGAGTTACATTTTTATAAACTTTTTATTGAAGTGTAATACCCATATAGTGGGATTTGCATTTTTAAGGTTATTATTTAGTGTCATATAGCCTTGACTGCCTTATTAATTTGTTGTGACCCTTTAAAACACTTCTTAAAAATTGTGAATTTATGCGATAGAATATTTTCAGCTTCAAAGTGGCATTAAGTTCAGTTGTGTTCAGACTTAGTTCTGAGTAATGTGGAGAACAATGTGTAGTATTTGATATTGGCCAATGTACTTATAACTCTTGAAATCAACAAGCTGACAAGCTGAATTAAAGAAGTAGTTCAACCTAGACCTTCAAGGTTATATTTTTACATTCACTTTTACACATATATGCAATTTATGGTATACTTAACAACTGTTAACTTAGAAAGAATGAACAGATTTTGCAACCAAGAGTTGGAATGGAAATAATTTCTGAGATAGAGATCAAATTGTGTTTATAGACACCATTATTGGCAGATTTACTATCAGTCATTTCCTGTGGGATATTTCACTGGGACATAATTGTATGCCTTGATTATTCATTAAATAGCCTTTGCTCCATGGAATAAAAATACTATAGGACTATAATAGTAATGCATGCAAATTATAGTTTAACATTTCACAGTATTTTCCACATAAGGATTAAGATTATTTAACAAACAAACAAAAGTATTTCTTATTCGTAACTAAAAGAATTTTAAAACAACACTAATACAATATGGTCTAGTGAAGAGTTAGGCAATAGACTGGAAATTAAAGCTGTTTGTTTCTTCTAAATTAAAACTAATATTCAAAAATATTTATTCATCACGTATATATATAAGATGCTATACTTATACTCTGTAGAGAATACAGAAGTTAATTATAGACAGTCTCTGCCCTTAAGGAATTTATGAATTTTCTTGTAGGATAGATAAGGCATGCTTTGTAGAAAACAAAAACCAATAAATATACTATGAATGGATATGAATAAAGTACTCCTAGAGTTTGGAAGAATGAGAGATCATGTCCATCTGGAATATCAGAGATGACTTCTGAGAGAAGGCAGATGGGTGGAGTCTTAAAAGGATGGATAAGATTTTTGCAAATAGAGATGCAGGTAAAATTATTCCAGGAGGCAGGGACTAGATGCTAAAGAAAGTAGTAAATGGCAAAGCACATTTAGAGATCGGAGTCTTTAACTGGTGGGGAAAAAAGAAACTTACATAAATATATTTGGAAATTGGATAAATTAGGACAAGATTCTTTCTTTCTTCTTTCTTTCTCTCTCTCCCTTTCTTTTCTTTCTTCCTTCTTTCCCTTCCTTCCTTTGTACCTTCTGCCCAACGTGGGGCATGTGGGGCTCGAACCTACCACCCCAAGGTCAAGAGTTGCATGCTTTACTGACTGGGCCAGCCAGGTGCCCCAGGATTAAATTCTTTTATTTAGTTATGCAAACATTCATTTATTCAACAAATATTTCTTTAATTTTTATTATGTGCGAGTACTGCGCTGGGAGTTAGGAGTACATTCATGAGCTACTCAGACAAAGGCCCTTTCTAAAAGTAAACATTTGAAAAAATGTAACTGGGGGCATCTGGATGGCTCAGTCAGTGAAGTGTCTGACTTGGGATGGAGTCCTGCGGGGCATGGGGCTCCGGGCTCAGTGGGAAGTCGGCTTCTCCTTCTCCCTCGCCCCCTCCCCCCGTGCTCTAATAAATACAATCTTTAAAAAAACGTAACTGAAATCAGAGATGACAGCAACGATGATTCTTACCAATCAGGGATAGGCCCATTCACCTGTGACAACTCAAGGTTCTTTGCAACTGTTACAAAGAATACGGGATTTAATGTTTTTGAGAGAATTGGCATTTCCAAATAACACTGTTTCCCAATTTCAACGCAATTGTTTCTCAACCAAGTTTTCATTAAAGTGAAGTGTTAGCGAGATGATTGGGGGGGGCACTATTTCTGCGGCTCCACTTTGCAAGTTTTGGTTGATAATCAGAATTTTGTGTTAGCACGCATTAAGAAAAGAAAAATACGCTTAGAGGGACAAGGGGGTGATTTTTTGGGCAAAAGGATTCTTCCTAACTGAAAAGTAATCGCTGCAAATTTCCTTTAAAAAGCTAGCTCCCCGTGCCAGTAAGATAACTCGGAACGTTTCTAGAACAAATTGCACTAAGTGAGAGACACCTGTACTCATACTGTGTCCGTCAAAACGGTCTTTGTTTTCTCTCAAGCTAGGACTTGCATTAGACACGCTTTGTGCAATGGTGGCAATGGGAAGGGGGTGAAGGAGACCGGGTGGCAGCCAGGAGGGCACTTTCCCTTCTCCAAAACTTTGCAGCCTTCCAGCCGAGACACCTTCCCGCTCATTCTTTTTTCTGCTTCAACTCTCACTGTCCACCTCTCGCCCGCTCCCCACGCCTCACCACGCTCAGGGCGCTCCCTCTCGCCCTCCTCCCTTCCCTGCCCTCCGCCTCGCAGCGCGCCCACCCGGGGAACGCAGCTGGGTCGCCCGCAAACTGCGCGCCCCGTCGCGGCCCGAGGCTCCGGGACATGCGCTTTGCGGCGCCGCCGCCCTCCCCCACCCCTTCCCGCGGCAGAGTTATGCCAAGTATGTGAGGAGCCCGCGAGGGCCAGCGCCGGTCATGGGGAGCCGCCGCCACCGCGAGCGCAGATTTTTCCCGAACTGGGCTCCGTCCTCTTCCCGCAGCAGGGGCGAGCCTGGTTGTTGAGGAGGGGGGGATGGCGGACCCTCTGAGGAGGACGCTGTCCAGGCTCCGGGGGAGGCGGAGTCCCCGCGCCGCCGGGGGGCTCCGGCTCCGGGCTGCGGCTGCAGCTACCGTGGCGGCCTCCGCGGTTGCCGAGGGAGACGCTGGCGGTGCCCTAGACGCCTACCCCTGCGAGCACGCCCGCGGAGCCCGGCCGACCCTGGAGCAGCCCCCGCCGTCGCCGCAGGCGTGGGGTCCCGAGGCGCGGGTCGCGGGAGGGCGCCCGGAGCAGTGGGGAACGCTCGGGCCTCGCCAGCGCGGCGGGAAGGAGGCCCTCTCCTCGGGTCGCGGGCTCACTCGCGCCTGTCTGCACGCCCCGCCGGGCTCCGAAGGCAGCGGAGAGGAGGAGGACGACCAGGAGGACGACGCCGACTACTACGAGAACCTGCCCGGCGGCTCCCAGTCGGCGCCCAAGCCTGAGGGGGCGGAGGCGGAGCGGTGGCCCCCGCCTCCCCCGGGGGCGGAGGGCGGCCGCCTGGAGACAGGCAGGCTGCAGACCCAGTTGCGAGAGGCCTATTATCTGCTGATCCAAGCCATGCACGACCTGCCCCCTGACTCGGGCGCGCGGCAGGGAGACAGGGGTTGGGCGGGTCGCGGCTGCCTTGTGCGAGCCCGGGCTCTGGGCCAGCCGCCTTCCCCCTGCGGCGCTGCGGACCGCCGAGCCCGCCCTCAGGACTGGCAGCGGGGAGGCGGTGGCCGCCCTTGGCAGCAGGTGTCCCCGCCCCGGTCGCCTCCGAGGGAGTCGGGGGAAGGCCGCCCACGGACTCGTCGGATGCGGCTGTCCTGCAGCAGAAGCCTCGAGAGCCTCCGGGTGGGTGCCAAGCCTCCTCCCTTCCAGCGGTGGCCGAGCGACAGCTGGATCAGGTGCGCCGCGCGCGGAGCCCTGGACGAACCGCCGCCACGTGGAGGCGGGATGGACGGCTGGGGCGGAGGCAGCGCCCCAGCCGCGGCGCCCTCCGGCCTCCTGACTCCCGGCTCCAGGGACCCCGGCCGCTCCTCGGGAAGCCCTTTCAGGGATCCTGCGGGGTCCGCTGTGGTACACAGTGGCAAAGGAGACGGCCAGGAGGGGCTGCCCTTCCTCAGGCCTCCCGCGGTGACAGTCAAGAAGCTGCAGAAGTGGATGTACAAAGGACGACTGCTGTCCTTGGGAATGAAGGGTCGCTCCCGGGGGACACCCCCCAAAGTCACGGGAGCGCAGGCATCCTCTCCAAATCTGGGCCCTTTGAAAATGCGTGAGGGCCAAGTCCTCTCCGTGCCTCCAGACCAAAGAATTACGCTAACAGGTAGGTTACTTTGCAATCAAAATGCTAACACTTTGCGTCTTGATGTTTACCAAGGAGGCTTCTGTCTTATGAGCGAAGAATAAGGTATGTTTTTTCAGACAGGTCCGTGCCGGTGCCAAAGTAAGTGTCATGTAAGTGGCAGCTGACTGCGCCGGGTTACTTAGTATAATGCGTTCACTCGTTTTGCCTTTTTCTTTTCTTTCTGTCCCCCCCCCTTTTTTTTTATAAAGACAGTGGCATGAGGAACTTGGGGGTTTTGTTTTTTCTTCTCTAAGAACCAGTGTGCCTACTCTCAGCACAACAGTGAGTAAAGGTTAAGTTCACCACACGCTTTTAGTGTAGAGTTGGGCGGTGCTGCCTTGATTTTTATTCTTTGTGGCTCTAGGCAAATCCATAGACTTTGTGGAGTTTGTGAATTTGAATTTGATCCAAGGTAGACTTTACGGGCTTCATAAACTGTCATTTTACTCATTACACGTTTTTCTTTTTTTCCCTCTCTCCCAGGGGCGCGTGCACACAACATAGACACACACAACCAAAACCCCAAAACAGACCAAACCAAAAAAACTACCAACTAAAATTTCTTTTCAGTCACATAGGATTTCACATACTTCTCCTCTCCACCTTTCCTCCCTCCTCCCTCCCACAAAAAACTAACAAAGTGAGTAATCTTTTTATTGTGGAAAATCAAGGGCACTAGTATTTTAATCAAAATAAGATGTCTCATGTACTTCTAAGAAAGTGCAGACTTTTAAAGTCATTTGTAAACTTAACTATATTTGCCCTTATAAATAGGATTTTGCTCCCAATTTTGTATGTACATGATTTTTAATTTTCACTGAAGGTTTAGAGTACCAATTCTAGAAATCTTTTAATTATGTTGTAAATAGTAAAAATTCTTTCCTGAAAGAATTATAATACCTTCAAACTGAATCCAAAACAACATGATCCTTTGAACTACAATCTTAAATACAAAGACTTCTAGTGAACGTAAGGACTTAGGTGTCATTAATTGTTTAAAAAATATTAGATGGTGAAATGTAAAGCGTAACCAGAGTACTTGGCATTTTCTCTGGTAAGAATTACAAATCCTCTGGGACCAAACATTAACTTTGTTTAACCAATAAATACAAAACAGTGGGGAGAATCAAAGTTCACAAAACGTCTAATCACACGGTGAACACAAATCAAATGATTCATTTAAAGCTTATACAAACTTGGAAAGTTTTTGAACCTGTAAATCTCTAATCCATACCTGTCAATTTTTTTCCTCAAATTTATTCCATTTCACTGAATAAAAGTATAACAGGATGTAAATTTTTTTGTAAAGAGAGGTGTACTTTATGTTAAATTCATATTAAAATATGCATTTGCAGGGTTAGAGTATTTGTAATCATTATATTTGATTGCCACTAAATCTTTACCTCCCATGATCTTGGTTCAGATAACTCTTTGTAAGATCGTTAAATTTCAGCCATAACAAAAATCTGCATTAAACTTTAGTCAAATATTTTTTACCCTTTTGTTGCAAAGGTTAAGCATTTACCATCTTATGCCTTTTAAGGCCCTCAGTTATAGAGTAAATAAACATTCAAGGATTTTAAAAGTAATAATAAATGTAGTAATGCTTAAGAATGCATTCATTGATCTTTTTTCATTGAGAAGCTAATTAAATGGAAGTAACTTTAAAAGAAATTAAAATGAAACATTAGAATTACTATGTGATAGTATTTTAGGTATTTTACAACAAATCTAAGCAAAAGCTTGGGTAATTTCTGGTTTAAACAACTTTCTCAGATGTTATTTAATGTTATTTAATCAGATGTCATTTCCTTTCAGATCTTTTAGGAAAGATAAAAATAATTTGTGTAACGTTTACATATCTAGTGTAGATCTGGAGAGTTAATCTTTTTTTAAAAACTTTTTCATGAAGGGTTAGTTTAACTTATTAAAACAATTCTGTATACTTTATGTGATTCTCGTATTACCCCCTCCCCCCCTAGTTATGACTCTTGTCATTTAACAACAAAAGCAAAAGAAACGGGTTAAGTAATTTGCCCATGGTCACTCAAAAATGGTTTGTATATACTAGTATATGGATTCAAACCATTACACAGATTCAGACTCAAGTCTCTATGACTCCAAAACCTGTATTTATTTAAGGTCAAACAGATGCTGAAGTTCTTTAGAGGTCTGATCCAACAAATTCTATTATGTTGCTTGGATTGAGGAGATGAATGGAATTTCAGCAAGGTTTAGAAGGGTAGGTAACTACCTCAAAGTTGCAAGGATGAAGGAGTTCTCATAGGTTTTAAGACAATTTTTTAATCAATATATGTATTTAAACCTTTACCTTTAAATAACTTTAGTTCAGATTGATGTTTCTTGGATTCTGCTTTTTTCTTTTTTTTTTTTTACACATCTTTTCCAGATTCTGCTTTACAATCATGTTTTCTAAAAATTAATCGGGCAGTCCAAATGATGCAGTACACTGTAGATTGTATAAAGATGTTAAATAGACTAAAAGGTTGATATCACACTTTTCTATACAGCATTATTTGTGAGGATACTTTGTTTCAAAAAAAGTTACAAAATTTATAATATAGAATAAATATATAATGGGATAGAGATACCTAATCTACCTAATATTTAGGTATTTTGGAAATATTTGAGACTGTGTTAACAAATGGAAGCCAAAATGATTTTCTATTTTGATTTCTGGTTCCTACTGAGAACCCCTAAAACTTTAGATAGTATAACAGTGCCAGTGATTTGGTGCATTGGGTATGTAGTGCTCGCAGATTGGCCAATTTGTTCTTAATTGAGATGATTATTTAAGAAATCTAAAGTCATTACACATGGTAAATATTGTCAAGTTTCTGCAAGCCTTAAGATTAAGAAGGAATTTTAATCTATTTGCCAACTATAGTTCATTAAAAGTCTTTATAAATAAGTTTAATCAGCATATGGTACCCAGAAATAAATTCAAAAGCACTAGGTTGAGCTATTTCAGCCTTTAATTGCTTTAAAATTTTTTTTAAAAAAGATTTTATTTCTTCATTTAAGACAGAGAGAGAGAGAGAGAGAGCATGAGCAGGGGGAGGGGCTGAGGGAGAGGGAGAAGCAGGCTTCCTGCTGACCCAGGAGCCTAATGTGGGGCTCAATCCCAGGACCCTGGGATCATGACCTCAGCCGAAGGCAGGCGCTTAACTATATGAGCCACTCAGGAGCCCCTAAAAATAGCCTATTTTTACTCACTTTTGCTGCTACACTATCTGTGAAGGAAAAATTTAGGGCATGTAACTGGTTAATATTTTGTCTAAAAATTTTAGGCATTTTTTAAAAATAGTATTAATTAACGGGTATAATCTCATGTAATATACCTTAAAGTGAAGCTGATGTTTATAATGTGGAGTCCCATCTGTTTCTTCTCTTTTCTTAAGTATTTGTAGCTCTGATTTCTTAGCTTTATGAGTTACATGATCTTTATGGATTTTTTTCCAACAAATTCTTTTATGCATTAGCCCTCTTCACGATTAGCAGCAATATGCATATAATTTTTGATTGTCTTCTAGTTTTATTTTTATTTGTTTTATTTAGTTTTAAAAAATATTTTATTTACTTATTTGACAGAGAGAGAGAGTGAAAGAGAGAGAGCGCGCGTGCATGTGCGCACACGCTTGCACAAGCAGAGGGAGGGGCAGAGGGAGAGGGAAAAGCAGCTCCCGGTTGAGCAGGGAGCCCAATGTGGAGCTTGATCCCAGGACCCATGACCCGAGCCGGAGGCAGAGGCTTAACCGACTGAGTCACCCAGGCACCCCTGTCTTCTAGTTTTAAATCCCCCTCTGAGAAATTCTGCCATTGTGGCCCTAGAAGCAAGTCCAGTCGCTTTTTTTTTTTTTTTTTTTTTGGAGGGGGNGGTGCCATAGAACATTGGAGTTGCTGGTGGCAGGAAAACTCTGAGACTTACAAATTCAGCAGAAAATAGTGTGTTGATTTGAAAGTCCTACATTTCTAAGTGGAGTTTATTTTTTGAGAATTGCCAAGGCTATTTTCTAGGCCATTGCCACTCAAAGTGTGGTTACGGAGCAGTGCTTTTTAGACTTAAAGTACATATGAATTCCCTGGAAATCTTGTTAAAATGCAGATTCATAGGTGTGAGATGGGACCTAAGATTCTGCATTTTAACAAACTACCAGTGTAGATGCTACTGTTTGGTACATACTTTGAGTAGTTAGGTTCTAGAGTTCCCAGTGCCCCCATCACCTATCTTGATACATTTGTTAAAGTTTTGAAAAAGCATTTTACTTTATTCTGATACCTTATTCTTAAACTAATCCCTTTTTAGAACAAAGCAATTGAGCTCTTTCTGCTTCAGTTTTATTATGTATACATTTATACTTACTACTTGCATGTGACAAGTTTCAGCAGTTCTTTCTATATTGGTTTCATCTTGCACCAGTAAATGTGAGACTTTGGAATCTGCCAGAGAGGAGGCCATATAGTAGACTGGTTAACAGAATAGGGCCTCTGGGTTTCTGAACAGACCCCACCACTTACCTTACCACGCTTGTGACCTTGAACAGGTTACTTAACACTGCATAGCCTCAGTGCTCAGGTTGCTGTGAGGATGAAAAAAGATAATCCACTTGGTACCACGCTTGATGCTTAGTTAGGTGTTGGTTGGTTAGCTGTACCAAGAGAAAGGCAAGCAGGCTTTGTGAGAGTACTTCCTTGCCCAGATCATTAGGATTCTGGATGGGGAGTGAAATGGTCAGAAGTTGAGGAGTGCTGCCTTGAAGAGCACTAGGAATTGAGGCAGAATGCACCCCTTGTGGGACACTTATTTATTCTGCTCGTCTTTTCTTTCGTGCATCTTTGTCTTGCTCCCCCCTTTACTTTTGTGGGACTGAAAACAGTCTCAGGGTTTTCTTCTCTACTGTCCCCAAAGCTAGCACACAGCTTTTTTCTTAAGGGTTTTTATTGCTAGTCACAAGGGAGGAAACATAGAAGATAGAAAAATAACTTTCTTCCTTTTCACTGTACCCATCTCCCCATTTAGATTTATCTGGAAAAGAGAAAGGCATGCATATAAATACAGTCATGCATAAACCTAAGGTTTAAATTTACTCTAGTCATTTCTTCTGGGGTCCCGGGTTTGACTCTAAGCAGGGCTGTTTGTATTTATTTAAACTCTAATACAATATTTGTAAGAATACTTTTATTTAGGATTTTTTAAAGAGAAGTAAGCAAAGGGAACAGAGTTTATTTCTGCAGTAGTACTTTTTTTAAATGATGAAAAGACGTCTGTTTATAGGTACATTTTCATTGAGGGTTGAAATACACAATTTCTCAGAAACTTTGCTGATGATTTTGAGCTGGGACTCTAGTTAAATGTTTAGTGATAAGTCATTTAAATTTATTATGAAGTAATTGAGAACACAAAATTGGCTTGAGTAGTTCACTACTATGTAGAGTATTTTTCTGCATGAAAAACTTAATTTCCACTTCTGCATTCTCCTACGGATTTTCAAAGTAAAATGACTTTAATTAGTCATTTAATTAATTACACCACAACATGTATAATTATAAGGGAATAAAGACTTTTTGGCCATGCAACTTTGCATACTTATTTTGATATTTTTTTTTTACTTGTATCTTCTTTCAGTGTGTGTGTATGTGTGTGTGTGTGTGTGCACGCGTGTGTGTATGTTTATGTATGGATATAGCTGTAGGTAAAGATAACAGAAGCTAAAGGTAATTTAAACTTATGCCAGTAGGATTTAACATTAATTTTCACATAAAAGGGAATAAATGGAAGATTACAAATAGCTTTCCATTTCTATGTAATTAACATTCATATGTGTCCCTTTAATGAAGATAAAAATGAAATGTTTTAAGTTCTTTATAAATAATTGCTCAAGTAAAATTTAGTGCCTGCAGGCATTGCTTATATTCAGTTTTAATAAGTGAATAAATTTGACCTTTATCAGAAATCACAATGATGTACCTATTTATCTCTAAAATAGCAATAGCAGCAATAGCAATCAGACTATTTGGTTTCAAGTTTTTGTAGTTTGTAGTTTCATGAAAAGTAGTTGCATTGTATCTCATGTAATTATTCCTTTTAATATTATACATTAAATACTCATGTCAATAGATGTATCAATTTGCATAAATATAGAATGCTAGTAGCTTTGTTTTTGTCGTTGTTCCTTGGAATGCAGTACAAGTAGAAGCATGTTTATTTCATTTTAAAAGTCAAAAACTGTAGGACTCAAAATAATTTATCCAACTATATAAAATTTTGGATCTTTTGAGAGACACCTGAGAAAAAGATAAAATAAGATGGGACTCCTAGCCATTGTGAATTGTATAATTTTATACTTTCAGCTTCAAATTTATAATTGTGTAAAAACTACAAATACTGTCTCGTGAATGTCTGAAACACTATTAAATAATACGGGATTTGGGCTTAACTGTGAAATGGATTTAGTTTTTAGTACACTTGGAAAAAGACGTGGCCATTAAAAACCCAGAAGCCCCAGTGATTCCTGAGAGTATGTGTTGATTTCAGTTTTTAATTTCTTTAATTTTACAGGAGACAGAACCAAGAAAGACTTTTGAATCTTCATGTTTTTCATTAATTAAACTGAATCAATTCAAGATGTTTATTAAAGATCTGACACGTGTTTGCATGTTAAATCTTGGAGGGTGGAGGTGTGTATCTCTTAGTAGTAGCCCAGGTGTCCTGCTACAAACTTTGGGGTCAGAAGAGTTTATTTTGGGTGCTGCCTCTTCGTTTATGAACTAGGTGATCTTCGTCAAGTTACTTGATTTTTCTGAGTAGTACTATATAGTTTTCAAAATATTTTCAACATCATCTCACTTAATTCTTACCAGCAGCCACCCTATAAGGTTAACTGGGTTGGTATTATCACCATGCTCAGAAAGGGCTGCCTATTTCCCTGCTTTTGGTGGGTAGCATGGTATAGGAGAGACAGGTTAAAGAGTGTGAATTTTAGGGTTGGACTGGCTTAAATTTGAATACTACAGCAAGCACCTTAACCATATTCCTCATTTCTTCTGGCTTATGGAAATAATCATACCTGTCTTAGCATTTTTATGGAGGCTAAACGAGGTTAAGGGCTTTCTACTGTTTTCTCTCTCATTGCTGATATACAATAGGCACTCAATAAATAAATAAATGCATAGTAGGCTTGCATTGGAGCGTCCTTCCCTTTTGAGTCCTAGTCTATTCCTGCCTCTGGAACTAGTTGAACTTGAAAACCAGTTTGTGTTTGAGGGTTTCTTTTTTTATTATTAATTTTTTAAAATTAATTGCTTGGGTAAAATTAAGGATTAAAAAAAGATAAGTTTACATTTTTTAAGGGATTTTTGTTCAGTAGAGGGAGGTTACTGAAAGCCTTCATTATGCATGAACCTAATTTTTTGGTTGTTATTAAGCTCTTCATAGTTTAATGTGTTTTTCTCACTCTGTTATTAGGGTATTATATTTTATTTGCTGTAATAGTAAGATGAACCAACCATATATATACTTAAAGTAGCGCAGACTATAATTCCATAATTTATAAACCTGACATGATCTTACAGTTTTAGAAATGTGGTTTGGTCTGTTTTTCTATGTCTAGTGAATTAGTATTATGGTATATATTTAGCTTATTGACTGTCATTGAAGCCTGCCTTATGCAGTTCTTTGGATGTGTTCCTCTTTATATGGAATTAATGTTATGTATCATTTTTAGAGTCTTATCTCATTATATTAACACAAACACATATCAGCTATTTGATGGCCCTCATTGGACTATGAATTCCTTAAGGGTAGGCACTATTTTGTTCATTCTTATGTTCTTGCTCCTTAAGTTTGTGCCCCGTCAGTAATAAGAACTGGTTGTATATACTGCAAGATAAGATACCTGGTTTTAATCTAGAGCCTTCTTAAGGGATTTTTGTTTTTATTTTTCCCCTAGATATTTAGAACTTAAATCCTGCACAAGGTGCTATTGCATAACTATTTGATTAGGATATAGATGTTACACTGAAATTTCAGTAATGAGGAAAGCATTTACTAATAAGTAAGCCACACTTATTTTTAAAGATTTACTCAAAGTTAATCTTTGTTTGAGAAAGTAGAAATATTACTTATGTTTTCTAAAGATTTCTGGTCCTTGTAGTAGTGAATTGGAAATTATTAAAAATATTAATTAAAGGCATACTGTGTACAAGGCATTGTATGTAAGCTTTTTATAAAGTATGTTTTCCTTAGGTAACTTTTGTTAGCCCTATCATGTCAATAAAGGCAATCTCAGAGTCATTTATACTAGTAGTCCAAATAATAGAAATTATTTTTAGGTGAAAAAGCCAAAATTTTTCTTGTTTCATTTTAGTCTCCAAATGTAATACTACTTTTCTTTCTATCTTTTTAAAAATAATATATTTTTAAAGATTTTATTTATTTATTTGACAGAGAGAGACAGCAAGAGAGGGAACACAAGCAGGGGGAGTGGGAGAGGGAGAAGCAGGCTTCCCGTTGAGCAGGGAGCCCGACTCAGGACTCGATCCCAGAACCCTGGGATCATGACCTGAGCCAAAGGCAGACGCTTAATGACTGAGCCACCTAGGCGCCCCTAAAAATAATATTTTAATAACTGATTTCAAGTGACCTGTCTTTCCTGGTATGCTAGGCATTACATCATTACATTTCTACTTTCTTTTTTTCCTTTGAAACAGATTTATTTGAAAATGTCTATGGGTCTTCAGTGAAGAGAAGAGAACTTGAAGACCTGAAGGATAATATTGGATTCAGAGGTCATAAGCCACTTAATAGCATCACTGTGTCAAAGAAACGCAATTGGCTATATCAGAGTACTCTGCGATCTTTTAATTTGGAAGAAGAAAATAAGAAATGCCAAGACATAAGTCACTTATCCATCTCACCCAAACAGCAGCTATCACGACCTTTCTTCAAGTCATCTGAAGGATACTGTACATACATGGTGTGTGATGCTACAAATTCTTCATTATCAAGGAACTGTTTAGACTTTAATGAGGAGAATGATGCAGATGATGAAGGAGAAATATGGTACAACCCCATTCCTGAGGATGACGACTTTGACCCTCCTGTTCTGAAGTTTCCTGCTGTTAGCTTGAGAGTATTATCTGGTAGTGACCTAATGAAAGCAGAGCAGTACACTGAAGACTTGCTGTGCTCTTCAGAACTCAGAGCCACACAGTCCAATGAAACGAATCCTGTAGAGTCCATCCATTCCCCAGAGCTCGTGCAGCAGTTCAAGCAAAGGCTTGGACACAAGACACAAGAAGGTATCATGGTAGAGGACAGTCTCATGTTGAAACCTCCTTTTGCAGGTAAAGATGATCATATGTTTGCCTGTTCTTTTTCCATTTTTCAATTCTTTGACAGCTAAAACTAAATATAGATGTTTATTATAGCTATGTACTTTTTCTTACAGAGTGAGGGTATTTTCATAAAAATAAAACTCAAAAATGTTTACAAACCTTTTTATATAAATGGTGGTTTAATTATTCCTATCACAGACTTGGTTTTGTAAGGGGTGAAGATGCTGGGGTAGTCCTACACCAACTCTTACAATGTCTGTCCTTTGAGATAGTAATCACTTTTCCCTTAGCTGAAAGAATGGAATCACAAGGAGTGGAAGAGAAAAATATATTCTTTATGAAAATCTGATTTTGCTTCATTCATTCATTTACACCTAGCCTGGTTACAGCTGAAAAGTTGTATATTCAGTGTACTGGTAGTTATTACTTTATGGTTTCATGCCTACATTTCCTCATGAACAAAGGAAAGGAAGTAGAGAAAAAGAAATGAGAGGTAGAAGTGAAGACCTTGGAACAGGTGCTACAATACTTATGGAACCTAGAAAGGAAATAATCGAAGTTTGATGCATTTTAGGTTGAACCATATGAGATTGGTGAGATTCAAAAGTTTCTAATCTGCGAAACACGGCATTTCATACAGTTCAACCTGATGGTTTTATTCTTCTTTGATTGCCTTGATTTTTTTATATGTTTCTTTTCAAATTTGGTCCCAGACACACTACACAGGAAACAGCATGAAGCATATTTAGTTGCTGATATCAAATGTTGGAGAGAAAGCAGTTCTGGTTTATATCAAGTCATTTTAATTTATAAAATTTCAAATGAGGGGCACCTGGGTAGTTTAGTCCGTTAAGCATTTGACTTTGGCTCAAGTCATGATCTCAGGGTACTGGAATCGAGCCCTGCATCCAGCCCTGCACTAAGCAGGGAATCCGTTTGTCCCTCTCCCCTTGCACCTCCCCCCACTTGTGCATATGCTCTCTCTCTCTCTCTCTTTCTCTCTCCCTCTTTCATGGATAATTTTAAAAAATCTAAAAAAAAATTCAAATGATACAGAATATTTAAAGATGTGGGGTAGAGCAGATACTGTCAGTACCTCGTCCATATCCCTTGGGTTTTATTAGTTATTTAGAGGGAAGTAGCCTACTTCCAAACATCAGTATCTGCATCTCTGATTGAGGACTCTGACAGAAGGGTTAGGGAACTTCTCTGCAGGGCAGCCTGGGAGTGCCTCTCAACCAGTGACTGACAGGAGTTGGTGTTGGGCTACCTACCTCAGCTTTCTCCCTTCTTGAGTGCCATAATTCTACATTGTTTCCCAGAGTTTTCTCCTGAGGCTAAGCACCAGTTGCCCATAGCAGTAGCAGGCTTGATAATTCTTGGATTTTCCCCTGAAATTTCTCACTTCTTGCTAGAATTTCTGTACTTTACAAATAAACTACTTGCATTTGAATCCTTTCCTCAGGGCTGTAAGGAGGTGAAGTAAATGTTATATTGATAAGGGAAAAAGTGAGTTAAAAAACAGTGTGTACTGTATGATAATAGTTTTTTGAAAGAAACACTGAAAAGTTATACTGGAAATATTAAGTAAACCCCTCCCCCCCTCCACCTCGTGTTGGGATTGAAGGTAATGAAAAATTTTGAGGGTGTGCATTTCTAATTGTAGCCTGACTTTTCAGCATGAATTTGTGTGTGTGCGCGCACGTGTGTGTGTGTGTGTGTGTGTGTGTGTGTGTGTAATCCGATGGAGAGAGAAATAAATGCTATATAATATAATAGTTTGGAACAGAGGTTGCGATTAGGGTGGAATGGTAGGGAAGACTTAAAGGAGTACGGCAGAGAGTGGCAGAAAAGGCAAGAGGCTATAAGAATAACTGCAAAGTTGGAAAGCCAGTATCTGTAAAGTGACACATACTTTAAGTTACCATCTTTAAACTTTATTATTTTATGTTTGGCAAATTGTGAACCTGAAAAGACTAACAAACATTACAAAAACAAAAAACAAGAGCCCCAAAACTTGAAAATATGGTAGGGCTGTCATTTATGTCTCCTTTCTCACTGTTTTTCTTCTCTTTAACATATTATTAAAATATAAGCACAATTAAATATGACCAAAGGACATAAATGTGTATGTATATTTACTTATTTATTTTAGAGAGAGCTCATGCTCAGGTGAGGAGGCGGTAGTGGAGGGAAAGGGCAGAGGGAGAAGAAGACAAGTGACAAGTGAACTTCCCACTGAGTGTGGAACCCAACATGGGCTTGATCCCAGGACCCTGAGATCATGACCTGAGCCAAAATCAAGAGTTGGACACTTAACCAACTGAACCACCCAGGTGCCCACCAAAGGAAATATTTAGACAGTTTATATACATGTCATCTTTTTTTGTTTTAGCTTGATCAGAAAGGTCACCTGAAGTGATGTTTTCTTTAGCAATATTAACAGAGAATTGTTGAGAAATAGCCAAAGAGAATGGTTTAATTTTAAAATAATTTTCTGATCAAGAAATAGGAAAGCTTGAGTATATTTAATATTAATGACAATTTTTTAATCATCCTAACACAATTATGACTTGTTTTTTTTTTTGTCTCCCAAGTTTCATATGTATATGTGTCTTTTATCTAGCTGCAATCATAGCACTCTGCATTTGGTTTTTGATATTTTCACTTGGTATTTTCGTCTTGTATTGTTACACGTAGAATAACATTATTGTTTAGCAATTTCTTAGTATTTAACTGGGTTGATGTGTCCTAATCTATTTGGCTGGTTATGTTGGATGTTAATAGATTGTTTCCACTACTGTTGGAGTTATCTTCATCTTGTTCTATTTTACTTAATTAGGATTAATTACTAGTAGCATTACTGGGTTTTTATGGCTGGTAACTATTACATGTAATTCCTATATTATATTTCCTAAAAGATTTACCAACTTCCAGGCAACTAACAATTGGTTGGTTGATTAATTCACTTATTCAGTAAACACTCAGTTTCTGCTGTGCGCCAGTTACTGTTCTAGGTGCTGAAGCAATGTGCCGGTTTCACTTGATTCTAGCCTGGCCCATGAATTTATAAAGATTTTCATTTTGTACTTTCCCTTTGTAGCTAGTCTGTGATTTGATTAGTTTGATTTTGGTTTAATTTTAAGCAGTTATCGAATGTGGTAATGTTTCAACTCTTGGATTTTATAAAAACAAAGCATTTTTATTTTAATAAATTGTCTTGTCTGAAGTAGAAATTGCTGATTTACACAGTATTTCATTTTAATAATTAGTTAAGGACTTAAGAAATATTTAATGCATGATGTGTAGAAAAAATCAGAATGTTAAATACCTCCTTAATAATGTAAAAAAACCTAGAGCAATTTAATGTACTGGATAGCTTTTTAAACCATGACAAAATAGATTGTAGACTACAGCAGGACTCCAATTACTATAGAATGTTTTAGGCCAGTAAGCCAGTAGAATTGTACTACAATTTACAGTACAAGGGAATGCTTTGTCTAGTTTATCAAACACTCCATTTCTTATTAGTTACTTAGCAGAAAAGCCCAGCAGGCATACTTAAAATAGTCCTTTCTCTATAAAGAAACCACTTCTTTGTCATTAGGACACATAAAGAGGGGCGGAGGGAGATTATATTAATACTTTAAAGAAAGGTCATTTAATCTATTGATTTTTGAAATGAATTAGTACTTTTTGATCATTTTAATTGTGGAATGTATTACATAGAGTAGCCTCTGATATGAAGGTCATTAGAGATCTTTGTAAGGAATAGTTAGATGAAGTATGAAAAATTGATTTAAATTTTAAATAATTTAAGTAATAGATGGTTTCTTTCTTTCTTTTTTTTAAAAAGTAAGCTCTAGGCCCAACCCTGGGATCAAGAGTCCCATGCTCTGCTGACTGAGCCAGCTAGACATCCCTAGATTGTTTCTTTAAAGGAAAAGTTTAAACTTAGATTAGATTTTAGAAGATATTTTCATTTTGCTTCATTAGTTAAAACCCTGAAATAGGAGCAATTTCAAATTTTAAAATAAAATTTATTAGTCCATACATTTTTAAAATTATTTCTTTATCTATCTATCTATTTATTTATTTATTTATTTGAGAGAGAAAAAGAATGAGCAGGGTGAGGAGCAGAGGGGGAGGGAGAAGCAGAGTCCCTGCTGAGCAGGACCCTGAGATAAGAACCTGAGCTAAAGGCAGATGCTTCACTGACTGAGCCACCCAGGCGCCCCAACATTTTTTTTTTTAACTGGGGGATTGAAAGTTTGAGGTTAAATAGAATATTTTAACTTCTTAATAATAGTTGAGAAAAGGTCTTAAAAATCAATTTACTGTGTTTGTATAGACAGAAAAAATGTTTAGAAGGATGGAAGGGCTCTAAAGGATAGTATTTAAGAATATAGGCTTTGAAGGCCTATGCTTAGGTTTGAAACGTGCCTGTTTCTGCCACTTACCTGCTTTGTGATCTTAAACAAATCAGACAGCTTTGTGCATGAGGTTTTTATCTGAAGAATGGGATGCTAGTGGTATCTTAAGTCACAGGGCTATTTCAAATGAGGAGCTTTGCAGAGTAAGTATTAAATTAATTTTTCAGACTTTGTCTAGCTCAATGACTGTTGGCTGGTGTTATAAATATTAACAATTTAATATTAAACAACTTTTAATATTATTTTCACCACAATATTTACAAGGCCTAATCTCTTTTTTTTTTTTAAAGATTTTATTTATTTATTCGACAGAGATAGAGACAGCCAGTGAGAGAGGGAACACAAGCAGGGGGAGTGGGAGAGGAAGAAGCAGGCTCATAGCAGAGGAGACTGATGTGGGGCTCGATCCCATAACGCCAGGATCACGCCCTGAGCCGAAGGCAGGCGCTTAACCGCTGTGCCACCCAGGCGCCCCTACAATGCCTAATCTCTTGATAGTGCAGTTTACGTTATATATTTGTATTTCTTTGTATCTTTTAAAACCATTTTACTTTCACATTCTGAAAAAAATAAAGCTGTTTTTGGGTGGAGAAGAGTTAAGAAGCATTTCAATGCTTTACTCTTCATGAAAACTAAGAATTATAAGAAAACTTATTTATGTCTCTGTACGGTCATTTAATATATTGAAATTGCAAGGAAAGGCCCTAATTTAGCTTTTGAAGTTCTAGGGAGTTACTGTATATAAATAAGAAATGTCTTTCTAGTTTTTAAAATTAATCAATTAGCTTTATTCAGTTGTTCTTAAAATTTATTTTATTATTTCTTAAAGATTTTATTTATTTGAGAGAGAGAGAGCATGCACAAATAGGGGGAGGGAAAGGGACATGCAGACTTGGCATTGAGCACTGAGCTCGATGTGGAGCTCGATCTCGTGACCCTGAGATCATGACCTGAACTGAAATCAGGAGTTGGACACTCAACCAGCTGAGCCACCCAGGCACCCCTCAATATTCAGTTATTCTTGATTGACTAGAGTTCATTTTATATGATCTTCTGTGGAATGTTCAAATAGGACATTAAAATAAAGAAGGGCTCTTAGTCGTCAAAATTATCAATTTTGTTTGGTTTAAAAAATTTTTAAAACAGTCCTGCTACATGATAAAATTTAGTTTTTAGAGGATTGTAAATAGAAGAAATGTTCTTTCGGAGCACCTGGGTGGCTCAGTTGGTTAGGCGGCTGCCTTCTGCTCAGGTCATGATCTTGGAGTCCTGGAATCGAGCCAGCTTTGCATCTAGCTTGCCTGCTTGGCAGGGGAGCCTGCTTCTCCCTCTCCTTCTGCCCCTCCCCCTGCTTGTACTCGCTCTCCCGCTCTCTCAAGTAAATATATAAAAAAAATCTTTAAAAAGAAAGAAGAAATGTTCTTAGAGTAGGATTTCTTTTTTTAATTAGAGTAGAATTTCTAAATAAACATGTTAAAATAGGAACTATGTTAGCATAAACATGTATTAATATGCCAAAATAAACCTATTAAGATAAGAAGCTTTCCTAGTTTCCTCTGGTAGCCGCTGTTTATGGTTATAAAATAACATACTCCCTGAATTATACTGCAGTGGGAAAGATTTAAAAGGAACCTATATTACCCATCCTCCAAACCTTTAGAATAGAAAAGCAAATGATGGGGCGCCTGGGTGGCTCAGTCTGCCTTCAGCTCAGGTCATGATCCCAACATTCTAGGATGGAACCCCCCCCCCCCCCCCCACCCCCGCCCATGGGCTCCCTGCTCAGTGGGAAGCCTGCTTCCTCTCACACTCCCCCTGCTTGTGTTCCCTCTCTCACTGCCTCTCTGTCAAATAAATGAATAAAATCTTTAAAAAAAAAAAAATCGGATGGAGAGGTAGCCATTTGAAAATCCCTTTTTTTTGAAGATTTTATTTTTAAGTAATCTCTACACCCAATATGGGGGCCCAAACTTAACAACACCAAGATCAAGAGTTGCATGCTCAACCAACTGAGTCATCCAGGCACCCCTGGAAATCCTTGATACTCTGTTAGGTAAATGGAGATTTACCTAAACTTGTAATAACTAAATCTCTCCAATGAGATGAAACAAGAGAAAAAATCTGTCCATGTAAGAGTTTTAGTTGATGATTTATAAAGTAGGAATCAGAACATAGCACCTTATAATATCTTTTTTGTTTGTTTGTTTTTTAAGGTCCTGGGATCCTAGCTGCTGCAAATAAGACTGAATTGGGAGTGCCAGAACC